>NC_135221.1:15785673-15855673 GCF_052324685.1 Brachyhypopomus gauderio | reverse complement strand
TGGTGTTGGTTTAAATGCTGAACATCGGTTAGCTGTGCAGGGCTGAAGGAGAGTGAAGCAGTCTGTCAGTCTGAACTCATCGCTCTGCTCTCTGTTTCAGCAGAATATCCAGGCTTCTGTTTGCTGCATGCCATTGGTTAGCAGACATTAAAGTTGTAACCTGATCCAGGCTGTAACTGTGCAGGGGGGTGTGGCAGGGACTATGTGATTGTAGTAAAGACTAATCGTTTCTAACAGCGAGATCCTCGCTGGCATTAGCTACACACGGTGATAGTCCTTGAGGGCATGGTTCTGTGTGTGTGTGTGTGTGTGTGTGTGTGTGCGTGCGTGCGTGCGTGCGTGCGTGCGTGCGTGCGTGCGTGCGTGCGGTGTAATGCATGCTTGTATTTACAAGTCAGGACCTCTGTGTTTAGCTCTGAGAGAGAAGACATTTTTCCCATCAGGCATTGCTGTCAGGCACTGACAATGAGGACCCTGACTGCTGTCACTACCTCCTACATAGTACTCCCTCATCGTGCTCAGTGTCCACTGTGCTCTGGCATCCACTACTTCAGTCTATGTGGTGTATCTGTTCTTTCAAGACGCTATAACGCTGCCTGCCCTACGTGACCCTTACGTAGCTGCTAACCGCCGCCCACAGACTGTGGAGTGTGACACTTTTTTTTTTGATTAACGGATGTATGCGCTGCTGTTCTCTAACCTCCACCCGCTCCACCCATAGCTACATGTACTGGACGGAGTGGGGCGGCAAACCGAGGATCGCCCGCGGCCACATGGACGGCACCAACATCATAACCCTGGTGGATAAGGTGGGCCGGGCCAACGGCCTCACCATTGACTACATGGAGCAGCGCCTCTACTGGACGGACCTGGACACCTGCATGATCGAGTCCACCAACATGGAGGGTGAGGGAGCGCTCACGTGTCACGGGCCTTCTCACGCATGCAGACGGGGTCACGTGCGCACAGAAACCCTCACACGCAGGCAGACACGAACACATACCAGGCCAGCCCTGTACATGCACAGGAACCTCCACCTACCAGGTTGTAACTGGGTCCAGAAACTCACCCTGCATCTCCGTCACATCTGCCATTGTCCCGCGTGTGCCCAACGTGAGCCCCACGTGAGCCCCGCGTGTATCTCACCACCTCTCTCCGTGTGCCCCACAGGCGAGCAGAGGGAGATCGTGGCGGACGACCTGCCACACCCGTTCGGTCTGACGCAGTACCGCGACTACATCTACTGGACCGACTGGAACCTGCGCAGCATCGAGCGTGCGGACAAGCGGAGCGGCCTGAACCGGACCCTGGTGCAGGGCCAGCTGGAGTACGTCATGGACATCCTGGTCTTCCACTCGTCCCGGCAGGACGGCACCAACGAGTGCTCGCAGGACAACGGCCACTGTGCCCACCTGTGTCTGGCGTCGCCGTCTGGAGCGCAGTGCCGCTGTGCCTCGCACTACACGCTGGAGCCCAACGCACGAAACTGCAGCTGTGAGTAACGTGTAGGGAGCGTGATCTCAGTGGCAGGGTGGAGGAGAGTGCTCTCTCAGTGGCAGGGTGGAGGAGAGTGCTCTCTCAGTGGCAGGGTGGAGGAGAGTGCTTTCTCAGTGGCAGGGTGGAGGAGAGTGCTCTCTCTCAGTGGCAGGGTGGAGGAGAGTGCTTTCTCAGTGGCAGGGTGGAGGAGAGTGCTCTCTCTCAGTGGCAGGGTGGAGGAGAGTGCTCACTCTCAGTGGCAGGGTGGAGGAGAGTGCTTTCTCAGTGGCTGGGTGGAGGAGAGTGCTTTCTCAGTGGCAGGGTGGAGGAGAGTGCTCACTCTCAGTGGCAGGGTGGAGGAGAGTGCTCTCTCTCAGTGGCAGGGTGGAGGAGAGTGCTCTCTCTCAGTGGCAGGGTGGAGGAGAGTGCTCTCTCTCAGTGGCAGGGTGGAGGAGAGTGCTCTCTCCATGGTTGGGTGGATCTCAGTTCATGATTGTACAGATCTCACTCGGTTGAGGAACTCCACCCGTACGTGTTCCATGGAGCCTGTTGTAGTGGAAGAAGCAGTGTTATCTCTCCAACCCCACCTCCCCTTCTCACTCTCTCTCTCTCTCCCTCACTCTCTCTTTGTCTCCATCTCTCTCTTTCTCCCTCTCTCTGTGCAGCACCTTCCAGTTTCCTGTTGTTCAGTCAGAAAAGCTCCATCAGCCGGCTGGTTCTGGGTGAGCAGAGTCCGGACATGATCCTCCCCATCCATGTGACCAAGAACCTGCGGGGCATCAGCTTCGACCCGCTTGAGCGCCTCATCTACTGGGTCGACGGCCGCCAGAGCATCCGCAGGGCCCGGGACGACGGCTCTCAGGTCCGTACCCTTCTCACCTCTGACCCCTAAAATGCTATCTTGTTCCTCATTTTCCGGTCCTTCACAACACCTGATCCCACTGTGACCCCACTGTGACCCCAGTGTACTGGAGATTTAGTTCTGTAGTAGTTCAAAAAAGATTGTTCCTAATTAGCTAAAACGTTTATTTTAATTCCTCTGGAAAGAGTTAATGCAAGTTGATTTCTAGATTTAATTTGTCTAGATTAAATTTTCTGCCAGTTTTTTTTGTTACACTGCTGTTCACTATTCACATGGCTCCTTCTGTCACTGACCCTGGAGACTAACTCCACCCCCTTTGGGCTTACATGGTTATCCTGTCAGTGAAACTCCACCCCCTGTTTTAGTAACTCCTCCCCTTGTCTTTGGCCCGACGTGGTTGGCTCCTGACGTTTGTGCAGGCGTCTACGGTGGTTTCCTCCAGCCCTGCCCAGCAGGTGAAGCAGCCCCACGATCTGAGTCTGGATCCCTTCAGCCGCACCGTCTACTGGACATGTGAGACCACCAACACCATCAACATACAGCGCATGGACGGCCAGGCCTTGGGGGAGGTACTGAGGGATGACCTGGACAAGCCCCGAGCCATCGTGGTCAATGCAGAGAAAGGGTGGGTGTGGCCATAGGTGTGGGTGTGGCCATGGGTGTGAGAGGGTGTGGCCATGTTGCAGGTTGCATGTGTGTTCACAGCCATGGCTATAGGTCAGTAGATAAAGAAGCTTCCTGCATACTGGATCAACTGTACAGTATATAGGTTGCTTCTGTAGCGTCTGACCTTTCCAGTTACTATATTGTGATACAGTGTGACTGTTGGGAGCTGGGTAATAAGGTCTAGCTCTAAGGCTGAGCCCAGAGTCCCCTGAGACACCAGCACCACCTTCCACCTCCACCACGACCCCAACACCCCCACGGCTACACCGCTCACCTGCAGCTGGGGAGTGGGTTGGGTGGAGGAGAATCCACCCGTCAGGGGGCTAGTGTGCCCAGAGCTACACTTTCCCAAAGTACTGTGCATAACTCTGTGTGTGTGTGTGTGTGTGTGTGTGTGTGTGTGTGTGTGTGTGTGTGTGTGTGTGTGTGTGTGTGTGTGTGTGTGTGTGTGTGTGTGTGTGTGTGTGTGTGTGTGTGTGTGTGTGTGTGTGTGTGTGTGTTAAATTGAAGCCCATAGGCTACATGGCATCCTCTCCTTCTCTTGTTTGAGTTTGTTTTGCTTTCTTAAGTTTTGGTTTGGGTTCATTCCCCAATGCTCTCACATGTTCCTGGTTATCCCCCTTTTGAACCTCTAAATGCTGTTTTGTTCCTACAAGAACATGGTGATACAGTAGATTCTGAATTTGCCAGTAGAATATTGAATTATTAGCGGGGAGTACAGAGTCGTGTATGTGAGTTTTGAGTTTGGTGTGTTTGTGCCTGAAACTTCACCACGTTGGCCTGGTGTGCCCCGTGGAGAGATGGCCGTCTGAGGCCCACGTTCTGGCCCACGTTCCAGCATGGCCGTAGCAGCCCCCCCCCCCCCCCCCCGCTCTACTGAGACGCCATTTTAAGGCTGGAGGGTTTGGCGGAGGTACCGACTGGCCTTGGTCTGCTGTTCCTCCGGCTGTGCGTGGAACCAGCACCAGCTGCAGACGGAGGGTTTCCAGGAGAGCTGGAGTGTGTGAGGCCCGTCCAGATCCTGGCAGACACACAGCAGGGCACGTGCCACAAATTCACCAAACCTCACGTTTACCACTCGGAAGAAGAAGAAACTCTGACAAATGTCAAAAGATGCAGATTCGACTGGAAGCATATGAAGTGTTCATATGGATAATGAGAGATTGGAACTTCATGCTAAATTGAACTCTCCGTGAACTCTCTGTCTAGTAATGGTAGTGTCTGATAAAGTGTCTGATAAAGAGGTCATCTGTCTGCAGGTTGTGCTCCTCGTAGTCTAATCTGACGGTTCCCCCTGACCCCTGTGATGGCCCCTGACCCCTGTGATGACCCCTGACCCCTGTGTGGTCCTCTCCGCAGGTATATGTTCTTCACCACGCTGCAGGAGCGCTCTGCTAAGATCGAGGGGGCGTCTCTGGACGGCACAGAGCGAGAGTCTCTCTTCACAACCGGGCTGATCCGGCCCATTGCGCTCGCCCTTGACAACAAGCTGGGAAAGCTGTTCTGGGTGGACGCCGACCTGAAACGCATCGAGAGCAGTGATCTGTCTGGTGAGTGTGTGTGTGTGTGTGTGTGTGTGTGTGTGTGTGTGTGTGTGTGTGTGTGTGTGTGTGTCGCTGAATGTGCAGAGCTGGGTGTGATCAGGGCGGAGCTCCAATCAGACAACAACACACGCTCTGCCTGCATATTTAGGGTCACATAAAAGAAAAAAACATTTAAATACAATTTTTTCTCTCTCTCCTCCTCCTCCTCCTCTCTCTCTCTCTGTCACTCCCCCTTCTCTCCTTCTCCCCCTTTTTTCTATCTTTCCAGGGGCCAATCGGATTGTTCTCCAGGACTCCAACATCTTGCAGCCGATTGGTCTGACCGTGCTGGGCGATCACCTGTACTGGATAGACAAGCAGCAGCAGATGATCGAGCGAGTGGACAAGCGTAGTGGGGACGGACGGACCCGCATCCAGGGCCGCATCCAGTACCTGACGGGCATCCACGCCGTGGAGTACATGGACCCGGAGGAGTTCGGTAGGTCACCGGGTCCGCTGTCTGGTCAGCGTTTGCTCTGTGCTGCTGCGTCTAGTGGATGTGAGTTGCGCTGTGGTGGATTTGAGCTGCGCTGTGGTGGATGTGAGCTGCGCTGTGGTGGATGTGAGCTGCGCTGTGGTGTATTTGAGCTGCACTGTGGTGGATTTGAGCTGCACTGTGGTGGATTTGAGCTGCGCTGTGGTGGATGTGAGCTGCGCTGTGGTGGATGTGAGCTGCGCTGTGGTGGATGTGAGCTGCGCTGTGGTGTATTTGAGCTGCGCTGTGGTGGATTTGAGCTGCGCTGTGGTGGATTTGAGCTGCGCTGTGGTGTATTTGAGCTGCGCTGTGGTGGATGTGAGCTGCGCTGTGGTGGATGTGAGCTGCGCTGTGGTGGATGTGAACTGCGCTGTGGTGTATTTGAGCTGCGCTGTGGTGGATTTGAGCTGCGCTGTGGTGCGTTTTGCATGTGTCTGAAATGCACCTGCTGCTCTCTTCACAGCATCTCACCCCTGTTCCCGTGACAACGGCGGCTGCTCGCACATCTGCATCGCTAAGGGAGACGGCACACCACGATGTTCATGCCCTATGCACCTGGTCCTTCTGCAGAACCTGCTCAGCTGCGGAGGTGCAGACCCGACACACACACACGCTCACGCCACAGTTCTACGGTGTCGTACTGTCACGCTAACACGCTTGGCTCCTCCCCTAGAGCCGCCCACCTGCTCCAGTGAGCAGTTCACCTGTGCCACAGGTGAGATCGACTGCATCCCCATGGCGTGGCGTTGCGACGGCATCGCGGAGTGTGCGGACCACAGCGACGAGATCAACTGCCCCGTCTGCTCGGACCTGCAGTTCCAGTGCGACAAGGGCCAGTGTGTGGACGCCCAGCAGCGCTGCAACGGCGTAGATGACTGCGTGGACGCGTCCGACGAGCGAGACTGCGACAGTATGTTCCATCTTCTCCTCCAGAACCTCACCAACACCACAACCCCCAGCTTCACACGTCACGTACACACCTGCATGAACATGTGATGCATCCAACACAACTTTGCTTTGTGTGTGTGTGTGTGTGTGTGTGTGTGTGTGTGTGTGTTTCTCCCATCCAGCCATATGCATGTCCAATCAGTTCCGCTGTAGCAACAATAAGTGTATCCTGAAGAAGCAGCAGTGTGACTCCTATCCTGACTGCCTGGATGGTTCGGACGAGCTCTTCTGTAGTGAGTATCATCACTGCTGTGTGCACACAGGCCACGGGGCTCCGCAGAGTTCTTGTGTGTATAAAGAATGTAAAAACTATCATCACCCAGACAATGGCCATCAAACACCAAAACACTCTCCATCAAACACCAGCATTCGAATAATGGCAGTTGGCTTCAAAATGTTCAGGAGAGCCAGGCGTGTGTTTGTGCATGTTGTGCTCTGATTGGCTGTCTGGTCTCGCCTGTGTCTCCTCAGACTCCCCATCACCAAACGATGAGCGCCACACCAACACCATTGGCCCCGTCATCGGCATCATCCTGTCTGTGTTCGTGCTGGGTGGGATGTGCTTTGTGTGCCAACGCGTGGTCTGTCGTCGCTACAAAGGCCCAAACGGCACCTTCCCCCATGATTACATTAGCGGAACCCCCCACGTCCCTCTGAACTTCATTGCCCCAACCAGCTCACAGCACGGCACCTTCACAGGTACGGCTGGACTGAACCACTGCACGGGGGTCCAACACATTAGCGTGTTTGTCAGAGTGGGGACTGGAATTGTGTGTGTGTGTGTGTGTGTGTGTGTGTGTGTGTGTGTGTGTGTGTGTGTGTGTGTGTGTGTGTGTGTGTGTGTGTGTGTGTGTGTGTGTGTCTGTAGGTAACTCATGTGGGAGATATTCATGTTAATGTGTGTGTGTAGGTATCTCGTGTGGGAGATGTCCGTCTGTGTGTTTGTGTGTGTGTGTGTGTGTGCAGGTATCTCGTGTGGGACATGTTCATGTTAATATGTGTGTGTGTAGGTATCTCGTGTGGGAGATGTTCATGTTAATGTGTGTGTGTGTGTAGGTATCTCGTGTGGGAGATGTTCATGTTAGAGTGTGTGTGTGTGTGTGTGTGTGTGTGTGTGTGTGTGTGTGTGTGTGTGTGTGTGTGTGTGTGTGTGTGTGTGCAGGTATCTCCTGTGGGAAGTCCATGATGAGCTCCATGAGTTTGATGGGCAGCAGTAGTAGTGGAGCTCCTCTCTACGACAGGAACCATGTGACCGGGGCGTCATCCAGCAGCTCCTCCAGCACTAAAGCTGCCTTCTACCCCCAGGTGCCCCCTCCACCTCCACCCACCCCTCCTCCACCTCCACCCACCCCTCCTCCACCTCCACCCACCTCCACCCACCCCTCCTCCACCTCCACCCACCCCTCCTCCACCCCCACCCTATGTGTACGTGTGTGTGAGGCTTACACTTTTGCTGGCTCTTAGATCCTGAACCCTCCTCCATCACCGGCCACAGACCGTTCCCTGTACAACACGGACATCTACTCCTCAAACAGTCCCTCCACCAGCAGGTCCTACAGGTCAGCCACGCTGCATGTGTGTGTGTTCTCATATATGTGTGAATGAACTGTGTGTGTGTGTGTGTGTGTGTGTGTGTGTGTGTGTGTGTGTTCTCGTGAATTCTCTTTAATTTGCTGTGCTTCACTGCCCCCTGCAGGCCGTACATGATGCGCGGTGTGGCTCCGCCCACCACTCCCTGTAGCACCGACGTGTGTGACAGCGACTACACCACGAGCCGCTGGAAAAGCAGCAAGTACTACATCGACCTGAACTCGGACTCGGACCCGTACCCGCCTCCGCCCACGCCCCGGAGCCAGTACATGTCTGCGGAGGAGAGCTGCCCTCCCTCGCCCTCCACCGAGCGCAGCTACTTCCACCTGTGCCCGCCTCCGCCCTCACCGTGCACGGACTCGTCCTGACCACGCCCCTTCGTGGCCCCGCCCCTTTCCTGCACAGACTCCTACCTGTGAACAAAGCAGAGAAAGGAAGGCTACTTAGTGCGTCTGCGCACGTCGCGAGAGAGGGAGCATGGGTGGATGAGTGGGTGGATGAGTGAGTGAGTGAGTGAGTGAGTGAGTGAGTGAGTGAGTGAGTGAATGAGAGTGAACGATACCCTAAAAGTTCTAATTACGTGTACAGAGCTCGTTGCATGGCTGTCTGAGACCTCCCTGTACTGCTTGTGTGCATGAACCATATTCCTCTTCCTGTTTGATGGAAAATGCTTTAGCCATTCAGCATAACTTCACCATGGATGCGCACCGGGCCGCCGACACGTTGAGCCTTTCGTGGGTCGAATTAGGAGCGAGACATTTCAGTCCTGTGAAGAAATACAAAAACCAAAATACCAAACTGATTTAGAGCAGAGATGTTGTACATATGTGTAATTAAGTAAATAATCACGTTGTTGAGGCTGCGTGTACCGCTGTTTCTTTTGTATGTGAATACGAAACGGTTCCAAGCTCATGTTCTGTTAGTTGTGTTTACCAAAGGTGGATTTGCTGCTACTGTACATAATCTTACTCTGAATAATGACATAAGAAATCAGCCAGCAAAAATCACGTCTGTATATGTATATATATAAAAACCTGGCCATAGGTTGATTGTGAAACTGTACTGATACGGCTAATGTTTTAATTGTAATGTTATTAATCTCATAGCAAGATGTCAGCTTCATCCGTGTACAGAATCATATCTGAATATTCATGTCGGATGTCTTTGATCTGAAGGAGTGCGTATGAGTTGTGGAAAGTGTGGACAGGAGTGCTGCTCCTCTTAGCGACCTCTGTTTCAGCGTTGCCTTACAACGCACTCCAACCCCCGCTGCTCTTTTACGAATCGCATGTTGCCAAATCTCCTCTGATGAACACGGGAGATGGTTGGACGTGTGTATGTTGTGTGTGTGTGTGTGTGTGTGTGTGTGTGTGTGTGTGTGTGTGTGTGTGTGTGTGTGTGTGTGTTAGCGTGTATGCGTCTTAGAGGTTCAAGTAAGCTATAGTTTCAGGGAGGGGATTTGGTGCTGTGGTGATGGGCTCCTGAACCTGTTTTTAATGATCTAAACAGTAATGGAGGTTGTTGTTTTTTTATTCAGGAGGTAGAGTTGGATTCAGTGTTGTCTGGAATGTTATTTCCCCTTGTGTCCTGAAAGTTAATCCACAGTTTATGTGAATGCAGAAATCTGTAGCTGACAATAGTAATTGTGCATATGTATTAGATCAACATTGTCTAGATTTTTACATTTCAGAGTTAAGCACTTAAGAAAATATTGTGTCCTAGGGAATCGCTGCAGAAATGTACTGGAGTAATCCTTCAACCCAGTTCTCCAGTAGTTTTAAACATTTCTTGTGTTCAACGTTTCTTATTATTAACTTGAACTAATTAATTTGTGCTGATGATTACCAAACAAAAGTCACAAAATGTGTGAGTCATTGTTCAGCATAGCATTAACAGACCAACCAAAGAGGTTTGTTCCCTCAGACTGGGACTCCCATAGACTGGGAGTTCAGCGTCACCCTGGAGTTTATCGGCCTTGATCACGTGAACCTCGGTCTGACTCGACCCCAAACACTTCCACCTTGCCAACTCCACTTCTGCAGTTTTAATGGCCCCTGGAAAGTAAGGCTCTCTGTGAGCCCTGAATGTGACTGAAAAGAAAAAAATCGTTTGTTGGTGTACCATGCCATGCCTTAGGACCATGCCGGCCAGCCTTCACCGAACCTGTCTGGCTCCTCAAACCTTTAGGGCCAGACACCTGTGTTCACACTACCACTACACAAACCCTTCTAACACTAACCTTAATCCTCATCTTTCGTGGCTAATCCTAAACCCAGCATCCTTTAGGTCTAATCCCAACCCTGATCTCGCTCAGGTGTTACCCTGATTCCTTCAGGTGCAATCCTGACCCTAATCTTTCAGGAATAATCCTAACTCTAATCCTTCAGTATCCCAACCTCAACCCAAATCACCCACAAACCCTACAGATTTTCATTTATATGTACAAATGCCTCATGTAATGCACACTTGTGACAATTTTTGTATCAAAAGCATTTTTATATATAATAAAGGATCTATTTTAAGGAGCTTTGGTCTTGTTCCTTGTTTGATTTCTGTAAACACTTGGAAAATGTCCAAAAAACAATAACAAAGGCGCTGGGCTCTTTCTGCTTATGGTTTAGGTGAGGATAATCTGTTCGACACACCTTTAGTTTGTGTAAAGTTCATATGTTGTCAAGTCTTAATGTTGCCAGCCTTACAGCTCACTGACAGAAGATTTAAATGCAGAAATATTATCACGTTTGTTTAAGAATTTTAAATATGCTCGTTTTTTTTTTATAAAACATCATTAAGGTTCTGTATGTAAGATATATGTTAACTGTTAAGATATTTCACCGGTTCTATGTGAAAGCGGGCGTATTTCACAGTCCAATACTGACCTCCTGTGGACAGATGTTTAATATCACTATGTCAGTGAAGATGCTTCCGCTTTTAAGTTAGTATAAACCTAAGCATGCTACACTTAAGCTTAAGCATGCAAATTAGATCTACGGCTGATTTCTCTACAATGCAACTGTTGGGAACTTTTTTTTTACCTCTCTCAAAACTTTTGCATGATGACATCATTGCCTGTAAACAGTTATACATCACAACAAACTCAATATTCTATGTCTGATATACTTCATGACAAATACAATTTACAAATGTATAGATTCTCCTCAGGATCATTTTCCCATTCAGTTCAGTCTTTATTATAATATCTCTGGGAGATGAGGGATTTGCTGCAGTTATTCTTACAGCCACAGTAGGCAACAAAGGCAAAGTTCTGTGGTGAGATCCTGTTGGAAGAAGTTGCAAAGTTTTATTCAGAGGGTGATTATCTGATACAGTAGCCCAATAAAGTTATTAAGTAATAATGAATGATTGTAAGAACCCCCTGCTTGCCAACAGGATAGTGTGTTATGGACTGTGTGTTCTATGTTAAACTGTGTACTTCTCACTTGCATAGCAAATTTGAACATGTTATGTATAAAAGGCCAAAAGGCTCATGTGTGTACATGTGTGTACATGTGTGTTTTGGGTGTTGGAAAAAGAATACACATGAAGCTCAATGGGGGGGTCTGCACTATGATTTTATGAAACACGGGATGAGTTGGTTTCCGTCTCTATTCCTGCTGTGAGGTAAAATAAGAAGCACTTTCCTGCCCATTATTCACGTTCTCACAGTCTGATGTAATGCACAGTCGGCCTGTTTCCAGATGAAGATCTTGGACTACTGTCACCAGATTCTCCAGTCAGGTTCTGACCCCAACCCAGGTTCTACATTCAGGCTTGGTCTACTTATATTTATCGATGGTATCAGTGAAATATGGTCAGTAGAGACCGTTTACAACACTTCCTCTGTGTCTGAGTACACGGGTTTCTTAAACCAATGTGAATTGTTTCTTAAACGTGCATGTCTGAACACCCACTGCCTTGTGCAAGTCTTCAACGTTTCCTTAACAATACAGGAGCACTGAAAACACAGGAGGACTTTCTAACTGCGTTGACTGCTTTGAGTCGGATCAAGGTCCAAGAAAATAAAACATTAGTGCATGATCCCAAACGGAGAACTCCACATACTGACGACACATGGCCATTGCTGGCGGTTAAACCACACTTAAATGACAAGCTTCATTTGAAATATGCAAAACGTGCCAGCTGCATTTTGCTGAGAAAAACTACTTCAGCATTGGTTTTCATTATGATAGTTATTATGAAGGAACTAGCTTAATTCACATTTTAAAAGACAATTTACAGAATATCTGAGACTGTCAAATCTCCAGGCTCATACTGCACATTATGTACTAAAACTGGGGGGTTCAGACGTCAGGTCTCATTTGTTATGCTACACTGGACCGCTGTAAAACCGGTTTGCTACATGGCATAAATGTTCCTCAGGCTGACTGACCTATATTTTATCAATGGGAGACGCAGTGTACTTCTCTGTAAGCTAAATCACACTCTTAATGAGACAGTATGTACTATGTGTATTATTTAATATGGACTGATACGAAATCCTGAATTACAACTTATTTTAACCTTTATGTATCGTCCACAGTTACAATCTATGGTTAGTCTGGTCTAACCATTTTGTCACAGCGATCACTGCTGCAGATCTCTCTGGCTGCTGATTGCACCATAGGCGTGTCAATCATACTGACGTGTCATTGTTGCTAGGGCGTTGCAAACAAGCCAATGTGATGGTCAGGACGAATCGAAACCCGAGCTCAACTAAATGTGGAACGGCTGTTCTTTAGGGGAACTATAGTAACGTACAAGTGGGTTCTCGGTTATGAGAGTATTTGACCGGTTTACCAGGAACGTAATGACTCGCATTCAAGAACTTGGTAAGACGTTTCAATCTCAAGATACCTCCGAATAATGAAATATGAAGTTAGACGTGGTTACTTTTAGTTTCGAAGACGGCAGTTTCGCATGATTACAAATGTATCATCCAATCAGAATGAAGATTCTTATAGCAACCGGAAATCTTACTGGTCCTTGTTGATATGGGTGTGTTCGAAAAGCATTTGTGCTACAAATGCTTCAGCGAACACGTATTTAAACTGTTGTTGACGATAAAGTAGTACAACGTGTATTACATGTAGCCTTGGTTTTATTGTACATCTTAAACTGGTGAATAAGGTGTGTTTTCGTACATTTAAAATGGCTACGCCGTGATTGACGTGCACGTCGACCAATGAGCGTGCGCCAGTCCGTTTGAATGACATGTCGTGTATCTGGTGGGGGAAGGGGCAGGTGAAGTTGACGCCGCCATCTTGAAAAGTGCCCTCTGATGGTGTATATTTTCGCGCCTGACAGTATTTCTAGTCGACACTTTATTTCCCCACCAACACCCGCATGTTCGTACCCGTTTTATTTCGGTGACGATTGTTTTTTAGCTAGGCGTCCTGCGAGCTTCATGTCGGCGTCTCGCGGCACACGGATCTTAATCGGTACGTACTCGCTCCTCCGTGCAGTTCTCGCTATCGGCGACAGGAGTGCTGAGGTGCGCGAGCGGAGCTAGCTAACATGCTAACGGAGCTCCAGCGTCCTCCGAGTGTCGCGCATGCGGAAGCGGGAGGACGGGCCGGGCAGAAGGCGCGCTGGCCGGCTGACTGGCCGTTTCACAACCGCGTTTAGTCTCCTGCTCGCCGTCCTGGCTAAACGCGGCCCGGTTCGTTTCCTGGTACTTCATCCTAGCTAAGCTAAGACGTAAGCTAAGCTAGCTACATAGGTCCCTACAGCAGTCAGCTAGCGTTAGCTAATGCCGGGCCCTGTCGAAAAGGGCATATTGGGGGTAATTCAGAGTAATTTAACTAGTCGGGCAGCCGGTGTGTTTATACGTTTAATATTTCATAACTCTGTTATCAACATTAGCGTATAGGTGACTAAGTTAATAGCTACAGCCGTTTTCCTCCCTTCGGTTGAGTTGTTGAGCTAGCTTGGCTAGTCAGGCGTTATGGTAATTGTGGGTCTCTGGGTGTGGGAGGGGGGGCAGCTAGTCTAATCTTCCCACTGGGCACGTTTAGATGTGCAGCTAACGCTGTAGATCACGACTAAAGGAAAGCAGGCTGCCCCCAAGATATCTAGACGTCCTCCTGTCTGAAATGTCTGTTCGTCCATCTGTCTCGTGTGGAGACTAGCGAGCTAGATGGATCACCTAAATGGCTCGTTTAGTATCGTTTGTTAGGTGGAGCGTAATTATATGAAATGATATGAACATGCCAGTTGCTAACCAGTTGAGAGTTACCTAGTTTGCCAGATTGAAGCTGGTGCACCTATGTGGAGGGGGGTGGGTTAAAGCAACAGCGCAGTTCTTGGTGTGCCCGGTTCGTTATTTGGTTAGTAAACGTATGTAAATGCTGGAAAGATTCCCCCCCTGTTACTGTTGTCTAAACCGAGCAGTACATGTACACTGTAGATGTCTAGATGGTGTCTTCATAACACCCCCCCCCGTTTAGTGATGCTGAGAAGTCCAGGAACTCCAGCAACACACCCCAGGTTTTAGAGTTTTAGTTATACTATTATTTTACAGTTGAATTTACAGTTAATTCTCATAAACATGTGTTTCCAGAAACTGTAACATGGTTGTGACATTTGTAATGGTTACACTTGGTCATGTGCTTAGCACCTTTAAGTTCATGTTTTTGTTCTTGATCTGATTCTAGAAGTAACTTTTAATGAAGTAGTTATTATGCACAGTGTGTGTTTCACTTTTAGGTCGGTTTTTAACCATTGTGCTGATTGGCTTTGGCCTTTTCAGCAGCTAGAAGCAGCGTGTTCTTGCGGTGGTCTGGAAGAGCATATGCGGTCTTTGTCTGGTCAAGCCTCGTACAGGCTATTAATATGCCTTCCTTCCTTTTGGCTTTGCATGGCCATCAAGATGGCTGTTTTTGTAACCTTTAACCTGGTGGCTTGTTTTCTGCTTCACTCCTGAAGAAAAGCCATGTGTATTGATGCTGGACTGGCCTGTTAATGTGGCGTCCAGATGAATGAAGGCCAGGATGATTAACTGCACCAGAGAGGTCTGATTTCACCAGATGAGCCATCGTGTTGGTGTCAGTTGACCAGAGAAGATTAATGTAGTGTATGTTATGTTGGTGTGCTGCATTTAAATGGTATACTAAGAGTTTCCAACAGAACAATATAGATGATGCTTAATTTCCTAAAATTATACAGATGAAATTGCCTCTGTGTGTTTGTCTAAATATGTTACATTTTTCACGTTTACAAGGAGAAAGACATTTATATCTGTTGGTAAAAGAAGCTCCTTTTCTGTATTTTGACGAATTAATGAATAGATGACACCATAAATGTTTGAGACATGCTAGTCATTTGATTAAATATTTCCTTTCAAAACTGAAAAATGTCATAATAGTTTAATTATTACATTGTATATTTTTGGTGTGCTCTTTGGGTCATCATTGATTTGGTCTTTAAAAATTACTGAAAATGAAAATCTGTTCAACACAAATAGATTTCTCTCATATTTTTTTCTCCTCTTTGTTACTGCAAATGTATAGAATGCTAGAATCACAGAAGTCTGCATTTTTACTTGGGGAAAAGTTAGTCAAGTGTCTCATTGACACGAACCCTGCAGAAAGAAACTTCTGAAGCTATTTGTGGCAAGAGGTAGCAATACTTTACAATGGGCCAAAGAGTCTCGCATCCTCATCACAGTAGCCAACTGAGCCAAGCTGGGGATCTCTCCACTGTTACTGTGGCGGTAACATCACAGTGGACAGGCTCGGTGTCCTCTGCTGGTTTTATTTGTTCAGATTGATATTCAGCAAATCCGCCCTGTGTGGTGTTTGGCGAAGAGGAAGCCTGCTGTTCAGAACAGCTCCCGTTTGTTTTCAGATGGGTCCTTTTAAGGGATGTCCTTCACGGGGGAAAAGTTTGTACAGCTTTGTTTCTGCAATATTCAGGTTTCTCTCCGTATCGATATGGTCACAAACATGGTGTGCTAAAAATGCTACGTTTTGGTTAGAGGTTGTGTGGCGGGGGCATGACAGTTTACCTGCTAACCCTGGTGTTTTGTTCCAAGTGTGCGTTGTGTTGCTTTGTGGTAGTTCTTACCTGCTAATGGTGCCGTTGTGTGTTGCAGGTGTGTGTTGAGTGTGTAGCCGGGGCAGAGGCGTTCTCTGCACGCTGCATGCGGCCTGTTCTGTAGAACCTCTCTGCTGCCTGCACTGCCTGGAATGGGCCAGACATCCCAAAGAGCTGAAGAATTCTTTTCTTTTTAATCAGAGATTTTACCCTCTGAGCCGTGTTTCACTCAGGTAGACTGTGCACGACACACCACGACACGACACACCCCACCTTCCACTCTCACCCCTTCCACCGCTACCCAACATGTGGAGGTATTTGGCCGCTTTGATGGTCAGATGGTCGGACATAAACGCTATCTGACCACACGTTTATCTTTCCTGCTGGTGGTGAGGCGGCGTCGGATGGTCACGTCGTGCTCGTTTGTCCCACAGAAGCACCATGTTTTGGAAGTTTGACCTGCATACGACGTCGCACATCGACACGCTGTTGGACAAGGAGGACGTGACCCTGACGGAGGTCATGGACGAAGAGGACGTTCTGCAGGAGTGCAAAGCCCAGAACCACAAGCTGGTGGACTTCCTGGTGCGGCCACAGTGCATGGAGCACCTGGTGCGCTTCATCACCCAGGAGCCCAGCCAGGACATGGAGGAGAAGATCAAATACAAGTGAGTTGATGCTAGCATGCTAGCCTGTGCTAGCACACTGCTCACAGCCCTGTTATGATGGGACACCAGCGCCAACTTCCAGCACATGCCATCGTCTCCTTTTTGTGAGCACCACTCTGAGGTAAAACTCTACGTTGTGTAATGTTTTTTTACTCCAGGTACCCCAACATATCCTGTGAGCTCCTTACCTCAGACGTGGGGCAGATAAATGACAGGCTGGGTGAAGATGACGCTCTTCTCCTGAAGCTCTATGGCTTCCTACAGAGCGAGCCCCCCCTCAACCCTCTGCTGGCCAGCTTCTTCAGCAAAGTCCTCAGCATCCTCATCGGCAGAAAGCCTGAGCAGGTGTGGGCGTGGCCTTATTAGTGTAATTATTATATTGGATTGAGTCAGAGCGAAACTACGTTCAGATTAGAGTTTTGACCAATCGTGTGTGTGTGTGTGTGTGTGTGTGTGTGTGTGTGTGTGTAGATCGTGGAGTTCTTGAGAAGGAGAGAAGACTTTGTGGATGTAATGATCAAACACATAGGAACCTCAGCCATCATGGACCTCCTGCTCAGGATGCTCACCTGCATTGAGCCTCAGCAGCTAAGACAAGACGTTTTAAATGTGAGTCCTTCCTCCTCCTCCACCACACCCTCCCCCTCTACCATCCCCCTCCTCTAACGCACCATCCCCCCATCTCCACCGCACCACCCTCCTCTACCATCCCCCCATCTCCACCACACCACCCTCCTCTACCATCCCCCCATCTCCACCGCACCACCCTCCTCTACCATCCCCCCATCTCCACCGCACCACCCTCCTCTACCATCCCCCCATCTCCACCGCACCACCCTCCTCTACCATCCCCCCATCTCCACCGCACCATCCTCCTCTACCATCCCCCCATCTCCACCGCACCACCCTCCTCTACCATCCCCCCTCCTCATTTAATCTTTTATGATAATATCCAGTTAAAAAAATTCTCCTAAGGAGTCACAGGAGAACCAGACCAGCGACATTAAGCTGCGTGTTTGTGAGGCTCCTCTAACCCTGAACCTGTTGATCTGCAGTGGTTGAATGAGGAGAAGGTGATCCAGAGGCTAGTGGACATGGTCCAGCCCTCCCAGGACGAGGACGTAAGTCAACACCCTGTCTGTCCCACACATATGAACCCAGGCCATATTTACTGCAGTACATCCTCACATCAGTTCTGATATGTATTGCATCATCTCTCAGATACCTATATTTATGTATGTATGTATCTATATATGTGTGTCTGTGGCCAAGATTTAAATTAAGCTTTGGAAATTCACAGTTCTCCTTTGGAGTGAACAAATTGGACTCTACATGTCCATAACCAGCAGCTGTCCTGTGCAGAGAGGTTCAGGCAGTGCTTGGCCTTTCTGCTGTACTTCTCTGTACATTTCTTCTGCTTCTTTGATAACATCTTGCTTGTCATGAGCTTTAATCAAGATGACTTGTTCTGTGGTCGTGATGTGGCCCGTTTGATTGAATTGCAACTATAGCAATGGCATTCTGATTGGTCAGTTTAGTTATAACAATTTAAAAGATTGCACACAGCATTGCAGGCCATCACTGTCAGAATCGGTGTTTAAGGTTATTAATATGAGTCCTGTCCGTTTGCTTGCTTACACAGAGACACTCAAACGCGTCCCAGTCTCTCTGCGAGATCATTCGCCTCAGTAGGGATCAGATGTTTCAGGTACAAGGCTCCTCCGAGCCCGACCCCCTGCTGGCCACTCTGGAGAAGTACGTCCATCCCCTCAGGGAAATCATACACTCAACTTGTCATTTATTCTGTTTATTACGTTTAAAACGTAATATCATGGTGTGTGCTTTTTCCCCCCCGACTGTTTCTTTAAAGATTTGTTGTTGTTTGGGTGGTCTGCCTTGGGTGTGTCCTCTGACACAGTGGGTGTGTTGTACTGGGATTGTGGGTGTGTCCTTTTGACGGTGGTGTGATGTTCCGTTTTCAGACAGGAGACTGTTGAGCAACTCCTCTCCAACATCTTCGACAAAGAGAAGAACGAGTCGGCCATAGTCAGCGTGATCCAGATTCTTCTCACCCTCTTTGAGACGAGGAGACCAGCGTAAGGGCTTCCGTCCACATGCTTGTTTTAGTCACGTCTGTGCGTCTGTACTCCTGTGCAGGAGGGGGTGTGTCTCTCTAACGGAGCTCCTCCTCTTTTTGTGGCAGGTTCGAGGGCCATCTGGAGCTCTGCCCCCCCGGCCTCAACCACCCGTCTTTCTCTGTCAATCAGAGCATCCTGGAGGCGGTCCGACCCCGTCTGAAAGATTTCCACCAGCTCCTGCTGGAGCCTCCCAAGGTGAGTTGTGCTGGACCAGGCTGAGGTCCTAGTGGGTATGAAAACATCTCAGTCGGTGTTGAAGAGCTCCCAGCAGCGTCCACCCCCAGCAGGGCTTGCAACGTGACTGACCTCTACAGTTAGAGGCTTCTCTCTGTTTAGCACATTTTGTTGAGGATATCTTGGTTTTCACTGTACGTAAAGGACAGTGAGTCGAGAGTAAGGCCAAAACTTAGAATGGTTTTGAATAAACATAAATGGTATGTGAGTGGTTTTTATGTGTATTTCTAGCAGAACAAGAGCACTCGTGGTATTCTCGGGAGGCCAGATTTGATAGAATATCTTATTCAGATGTGTTGATTTATATATGAGAGCCTGCTTATTTTTGTGTGCTGAGTTGATGTTCCTGAAAGAGTGTGGTTCGGGACACTGAGCTGCGGGACATAGGGACACTCGGGCTGGGTGGAGGTGAATACTCTCAGTCCTGTACTCCACCCCTCCGCATCTTCACTGCTTCAGCCTCCATCTAGGAGCTTGTGTGCTACATCCACTTTTTTGTATTATTCTAGGCCTGTATATACTACGTTAATGAACAGCATTTAAGATCTTTTGACACATCGCACATTTTCACACAGCAGGTTGTTATCGGCCTCACGTGAGTTCACCAAGTGGGATCTTCTGTCTGTTTTTCATGTAAAGTACTTCATGGTTGGCATGTGTTTGTGATCAGAAAGCCCCGCTGAAGACCACGTGGGGGGTGCTGGACCCCCCGGTGGGGAACACGCGGCTCAACGTGGTGAGACTCGTAGCAACCCTCCTACAGACGGGCACCCACGTCATCAACCAGGAACTCATCAACCTCAACATACTGGGAGTCATCTTGGTGAGTCCTGCTCACACGCCCCACAGTCCCACGCCGTCCTCCATACGCCCCACACGCCCACGCCGTCCTCCACACGCCCCACACGCCCACGCCGTCCTCCACACGCCCCACACGCCCACGCCGTCCTCCACACGCCCCACACGCCCACGCCGTCCTCCACGCGCCCCACAGTCCCACGCCGTCCTCCACGCGCCCCACAGTCCCACGCCGTCCTCCACGCGCCCCACAGTCCCACGCCGTCCTCCACGCGCCCCACAGTCCCACGCCGTCCTCCACGCGCCCCACAGTCCCACGCCGTCCTCCACGCGCCCCACAGTCCCACGCCGTCCTCCACGCGCCCCACAGTCCCACGCCGTCCTCCACGCGCCCCACAGTCCCACGCCGTCCTCCACAGTCCCACAGTCCCACGCCGTCCCTCCACGCGCCCCACAGTCCCACGCCGTCCCTCCACGCGCCCCACAGTCCCACGCCGTCCTCCACACGCCCCACAGTCCCACGCCGTCCTCCACACGCCCCACAGTCCCACGCCGTCCTCCACACGCCCCACAGTCCCACGCCGTCCTCGGCACGACATTCGTCCCAACGAGCCATGTTAAAGAATGAATTTGTAAACATAAGTTGTCTTAAAACATTCCATGTCCTGCTTTTCTAATAAGTGTTTTTGTTTACAGGATATGTACTTCAAATACATATGGAACAACTTCCTCCACATACAAGTAGAAATCTGTACCGCCATGATTTTAGCCATGCCTCCCACCCAGAGCGACACGGACATCAACAGGGATGATGACAAAGAGCCCGTCCGAGAAAACATCCTCATCACACACGTGAGTGTTGGGTGTACGCACACACACACCCTCGCCCTCCCTGGTGTGTGGCGTGCTGTTTACAGTTCTCCTGCTCTTTTTTTTGCAGCTCTTTCAGAAGTGCAGACTCATCCAGAGAATCCTGGAGGCCTGGAGCTCTAATGAGAAAGAGCAGTGAGTAGCACAGTCTCCAACACACACACACACACACACACACACACATGCACTCACACACACGCATACACACGCATGCACTCACACACACCCACACTTTTTTTCAAGGCTTTTCTTGTTTGATTTAAACAAATCAAATGTGTGGTGTCTTTGCAGGATGGAGGGGGGGCGTAGGAGAGGCTACATGGGGCACCTAACCAGAATAGCGAACTCTATAGTGCACAACAGTGACAAGGGGCCTAACGGCACCCAGATTCAGCAGCTACTCTCAGGTGTGTTCGCACCCCCACCACCTCCTTCCACTGCTCGGCATTACCCAGACCTCCAGGGTTCCACGGGTGTCCACTGATGTGTGGTGTGATGGAAACCCACTTTTGTCTTTAGTAACTCTGATGGAGCTATTTGCTTATATAGGTATGAGTATGTTAACTATGCAGGTATAGTGCTGTGTCCAACACTGTTGAGTGATTTTGAGTACATGGGTCTGTAGCTTTATTGAGCACAACCTGCCAGTGCTGTTGCTGTGGGTGTCTGACTGCTGGTTGTTGTAGTTTTTTGGGCTGGTAGTCCTGACTGCTGGTTGTTGTAGTTTTTTGGGCTGGTAGTCCTGACTGCTGGTTGTTGTAGTTTTTTGGGCTGGTAGTCCTGACTGCTGGTTGTTGTAGTTTTTTGGGCTGGTAGTCCTGACTGCTGGTTGTTGTAGTTTTTTGGGCTGGTAGTCCTGACCGCACGTGCCCTGTGTTCCAGAGCTCCAGGAGGACGAGCGGGATCGATGGGAAGCCTTCACATCCGGGCAGCTAGCCGACACAAACAAGAAAAACACTGTAGACCTAGTACGTTACATCAGCCCGCTCACCACAGCTGATCTCAGTGTGATAACCAGCGTCCCACGTGCTACATTAGGCCCACGTTGTCCGTCTTTCTGCAGGTCAACACGCATCATATTCATTCATCCAGTGATGATGAGGTAGATTTCAAAGACAGCGGATTTCACCACGACTCTTCCCTGCAACAAGTAAGTTCAGATTGGGTCGAGCTCGGCTCTCGCGTCTTGCTTATTTATGGGTGACCGTTGCTGTCAACTTCACTCAGTGAACTGTATGTTCTATTCTAATTCAATGCCTAGTGAGGCTAACGTTTCATTATTTTAACTAATGATGTTTCTCACTGTCTCATAACTGGTGTGCACGATTTTAAGACTAAGCAACAGCTAACGGTGAAGCTAACATGGAACAGAATAACCGCCATTGGCATCTGTGGTTACGATGGTGGAGATGGTAGATGACTAGCTAGCGTGTTCTGCTGAACAGTCCTTTGGCTGTTAGTGCGCCGTGGAAATGGAAGCGAATCCTCACGCTGGCGTTTCTTAGCTTGAGTGGTTAGTGGTGGATTTGGTGGTTGTTACTACAGCCCTGTGTTTTCAGAGGCTCAGAAAGGATCAGGCAGTTAGGTGGAGGTCGTTCCTCACACGCTTCTCCACCATCCACGTCATGCTACTCACAGCTCTGTTCCTCTAACTACAGAAATAATCATTTTTAAGTATTTACATTTTTAAGCTTTTATTCTTGTGTTGAGTATAAATTCCTGTGTGTAGTAAACACTAACACGGTCAGTCTTTTAAAAGTAGGCCGTTAGCTGCTGCTTGGTCTTTTTTAAGTTTAAGACTGCTTTTTTAAGAATCAGACTGTTTGAAATGTGTGAGCTTGCCCTGTAGTGTTGAGTTTATATCATTATCGCTGCTCCTGGGTTGGCCAGGCCTTTTCTGATTATCAGATGCAACAAATGACGTCCAATTTTATTGAGCAGTTTGGCTTCAACGACGAAGAGTTTGCTGATCAGGACGATGTTGTGGAGTGAGTACTTGAGCTGCATGATTCTGTCTTGCCAGAGGGGGCGCTGTTTCTTCCAAACACAGGCCTTGTGCCTGATCTAAAGTGGCATTGTCATGCCCCATGGCTGCAGTTCCCTGCCTGATTGGCCTTGGTCTGTGTCTGGAACCTGGGTCTTGTGCACTGTAAGGGTTTGGGTTTAACTGAGAGGGTGGGGCTATCTGTGGTGTAAGGGTTTGGTTTTTATAAGGGGGTGTGACCTGTTGGGATGTGGTGGGATTGGTTTGTGGTGTAGGGATTGGCTTTTGTGGAAGGTTGATTGTAATTTTTCTGTACGGGTGATCATTTCTGGGTGGGACGGGTCTGTTGTATTGTGGAGTTTGGGTTTTTACTGAGTGGGAGGGGCTTGCTTCTGTAGTGATTGGGTCTAATAGGGGGGAGGGGTCTGTTGAATCAGCCGTTTTAGGGGCGTATTTCAAGTTGAGGGGTGTGTGCATGGCCATGTTCTCACCCTGGGATCTCCAAACTTCCATCTGGACGTCTTTATGCACAGCTCATCTACAACTGAAATCTAACACGTCACACAGAGATGATTTGTCGATCTACAAAGACACTAAACCTGCCTCCAGTGAGTTCTGTTTGTGCTGGATAATCCCAAGAGGAGGCTTTGAGATCCCTCTTCTGAACTGTGCAATTATTACTGTACCTTTTGTCTTAAATCTGATATCATTTCAAGTAAAACGGTGTCACGGTTCCCCAGTATGTCACTAGTAGGGGTCGTGGCAGTTAATAATTCATAGCTGTGTTATGCTGTGCGGGGATCAAATGCTCGTCTTGTTCTGTGTGTGATGTATCAGTGCTACTATGAATGAACGGGTGCTGTTCTTGTGTGTGTGTGTGTGGGTGGGTGGGGTGGTGCATGCTGGGACCAGCTGATGTCGCCTAACTGAACTCTATTCTCTTTCAACCTTGCAGTATTCCCTTTGATAGAATATCAGACATCAATTTTTCCTTGAATACAAATGAAAGTGTAAGTATGTCCATGTGTGTGTGACAGAGTTGTTGGGATAGTGGTCCTTCATCAGACCTGATAAAGGAGCTGTCCAAAAATGTCTTTTCCTCTGCAAACCTTGTGAACTGAACTGTGGGTGGAAACCTTGTGTGCTTTACTGAGTTGCTTCTTTTACTGTGTGTGTGCGCGCGTGTGTGTGTGTGTGTGTGTTCCTGCAGGCGAACATGGCCCTTTTCGAGGCCTGCTGTAAGGAGAAGATCCAGCAGTTTGAGGACGCTGGCTCAGACGAGGAGGACATCTGGGATGAGAAAGACGTGACGTTTCCTCAAGACGTGCAGAGACGTCCCAGGTGAGCACACGCATACACGCAGAACACGTTCATTATGAACACAAGGGCTCAGTCAGATAATGCCTCTCCCTCTACCCCTCTACCTCTCCCTCTACCCCTCCCTCTCTCCCTCTACTTCTCTCCCTCTCTCCCTCTACCTCTCTCCCTCTCCCTCTCTCCCTCTACCTCTCCCCCTCTACCTCTCCCCCTCTACCTCTCCCCCTCTACCTCTCCCCCTCTACCTCTCCCCCTCTACCTCTCCCTCTCCCCCTCTACCTCTCCCTCTCCCCCTCTACCTCTCCCTCTACCCCTCTACCTCTCCCTCTACCCCTCTACCCCTCTCCCTCTACCCCTCTACCCCTCTCCCTCTACCCCTCTACCCCTCTACCCCTCTACCCCTCTCCCTCTACCCCTCTACCCCTCTCCCTCTACCCCTCTACCCCTCTCCCTCTACCCCTCTCCCTCTACCCCTCCCTCTCTCCCTCTACCCCTCCCTCTCTCCCTCTACCCCTCCCTCTCTCCCTCTACCCCTCTACCTCCCTCTACCCCTCTACCTCTCTACCTCTCTCTCTCCCCCTCTCCCCCCCTCTCTCTTCAGGAGCGCGGGCAGCACAGACAGTGAGGAGAGTACAGACTCGGAGGACGAGGAGGTGAAGCGTGACACGTTTGAGGCGGTGAATACTACTAATGATGACCGCATGGAAGTGGACAGTGGGGAGGGTGAGAAACACACACACCTCATACACACTCAGGTTATATCCTATGATACATAATTATAATAATGACTTATAATTTTAAAATTAACTTTTTAGAAAATGATCAAATAGCCTAGAAATTCTTATTAGAAGATCTTTGTTTATTAATATAAAATGACATTTAGAGGTGCAGCAGGGGCCCAGAGGGGTGTGTGAACAGGCCAGCCCCGGGGTACATGAGGGTGTGGGGATAGTTGTTCAGCCCCTTCACTGAGGACACGCCTCCCTCATCTCCTTCCAGGACCGGTGTGGACAGCCAACTTTGATGACATCCCCATGGATACAGGGGGAGTGTCTGCCCCGCCCCTCTCCTCCCCCGGTTCTTTGACTGAACCTGCCACCTGGAACTCGCCTACCAACACTGTAGCCACGGAAACAGGCTGGGCAGACTTCTCCAGCTTCACACCTGTCAGGTGAGGGCTTGGCTCCTCCCCCTGGCTGCCCGGAGGCTCCTCCCCCCAGCTGCTCTGCTGTGACCACGTCTACGTGTGAATGACTGTAATGTTCATGTGCTGGAGCCAGTGGTGTACTGTGTGTGCGCCAGGCTCAGTCCTTCCTTGATTAATTTTTTAAGTATTATTATTAATTTTTTCCCCCCACAGCCCCAAAGACCCTCTGAGGAGCAACTCTCCAGTAGCCATGGAGACGAGTGCGGAGACGATGGACCCTCTGGGTGTGAATGCACCTGCAGGTGAGCCCAAACTCCGCCCCTTCTGGCGTCTGTGCCGTAGCCGTGCGCCCTCCGGATCAGCCGCTAAACCCTCCCACCTGCTGCAGGGGCGGAGCAGTGGCCTGCCGACGAGCCCGCCCACACCCCCGTGTCGCCCGGGGCGAAGAGCGGGGGCGGGTCCGACACGGAGGAGGAGCCAGTCGGGGACCGCGTCACGGAGACGGTCACCAACGGCTCCATGAAGGAGACTCTCAGCCTTACTGTAGATGCCAAAACCGAAACGGCTGTTTTCAAGAGGTAAGCCCCTCCTACCTTCCTACGCAGGACCGCCCCCTCATCACGCCCCCCCAAGCCTGACTTCACCTCACTCCGCATGAGGCCCCGCCCCTCCCTCCGCCCCTCCCGCAGCGAGGCCAGGGACCCGCCCACTCGCTCGGGGCTCCTGAAATGTACAGCTGTGTGTCATTGTACTGTGTGTTTTTTTTAATGTCGCCATGTACAGAGCCAGTGTCTGTTTCTGCTTCGAAAAACAAGTGTTTCCTTCAGTGTTGAACAGCAGCCCTTACACGTGCCCTTCCTCTCTCTCTCTGCGTGCGTGGGGACTCAGGGTGTTGAAATCTTATCGGTATGTACAGCCAATCAGGGGCAGGGGCAGCCCTCTGCCGTCTGTGTCTTCATGTCGGCCGTTGGGTTCAGATTTCTGATCCTGTTCCGTTAGTTTGTTTTTTTGTTTCATTGGTTATTTCTTCATCTTCATTTGCATGTTTGTCGGACGCACAGGTCGCCGATAGTATGAAACCCCCCACTGGCCCGCAGAATTATAGGAGAGTTGAGCAGTTTTGAGAGGAGCTGCTGGTGTGGGGAGGTCTTTGGTGTGGGCGGTCTGTGGGCAGGTCTATACTGCCGCCTCTGGTCTATACTACTGCCTCGGCACGTATCTCATGAGCGGGCCCTGGCTTCCGCGGGCCGGCCGGCGTGCGTAACACCACGGCGGCTGTGGGACGTTCTCTTCAAATCTGAACTGGACCGCAGGGTTCATGGCTACGTCTGCTGTTGGTCTAAACCTCCTCCGCACTACAGCCAAAAACGTATTAACTACTCCAGTGACCACAGGCTTCACAGTTGGTGAAACACAATCTTCCACAGCCATTTGGAGTTTCAAAAATCCTGTTGCTAAGGCGACGGCTTGCTGGTGCGCCCAGCCCACACCCGATCATTTTGCATTTTGTCGTCTCGTGTCCTTCTTCAAAAAAAGTCCCCGTTGCAGACACGCCCCCTTTCTGCGGACACGCCCTCCCCGTCACTTTCAGCCCTCCTCTCCGCTTTCCCCGTCTGCTGCCCACTGTGTCGTTATCATCGTCTTTGTTTTCGCCACTCCGAGCCTCATTTTCACGTTTTGTTTACCCCAGTGTTGCTTTTGACTCGGCCCTCGTGCGTGTACGCGCGTGTGTGTTCTGTGGGGGCGGAGGCGGGACGGGGCGTGCGGAGGGGGAGGAGCCCTGTAAAACCGTTGTGCTGCCTTCTTTCAGTGAGGAGGAGAAGCGATCTACCTCTGAAGACTCGTCTGCCCAGTACGTGGTGGGTGACGGCGGAGAGAGCGACAGACCCCTGTCCGCCCCGCCCACCAGCAGCTGTCAGAAGTCAGGGTAAGAGGCAGCGCGCGTGGCCGCTGTGCTGGGGGGGGGTGCGGGACTTTTGTGAACCGCTGTAGTGCCTCCCGACACTGAAATAAACACCAACTCAACCCCCCGACTGGCCGTAATGTTTATTGGAGCCTTTTCCAGCACAATTAGCTTCACTGAGTCAGCTCTCCCACTTCCGTCTGACAGTGCAAAGCACTTAGAAGAGAACACGAAGGCCGTGTGTGAGGCTCTCAACGGACCTCTAGACAACGCCGCTCCCATGGACGAAGCCAAGTAAGTACGGAGGAACCTCCCGCTGTCTCTGAGCCGCAGGACGCGCGGGTGTGAGGGGCGGCGCTCTCGGGCGTGGACCTCCAACCACGCGGGGCTCCGCACCACACCGCAGGCTGCCAGAGATGTAATGAAGCCTGGTGTTAATTTGGCTTCGTTTTGTCGGTGAACAGTGAAATAAGACCATTTTCCTTAACTTCTAATGTCTGTACGGGGACCCCGAGTTGTCTTAAGTGGTGTAAATTTCTGTGGGGTAATGGTGGATGTTGGGAACAGTAAAATAAATCCCTCGACCAGAGCCTTAAGTGACTCCTCTCTCTCGACCCCCAGAATAGAGCAGCAGGTGCCCTCCCCCGATACCGTGGTCAACGGCCCCGTGTGAGGATTCTGCTCCTGCCACACACGCTCCCACCACTAGGGGGCGGCAGCCAGCAGAGCAGCTACCACCGGCGCTGTGCTAACTTCACCAGATCAGGACCAGCAATATTCATATTAGACAGCTGTACAGAGAACCCGAACTGTCTGAAGAGCAACGTACTCTAATGGATTTGATTCCCCCCCTTTTTTTCTGCATTCGTTTATATACTATTGTTCTAATGAGGTGATCTGTCTATCTTGCCACTCAAAGTTAATAGAAATGTTGCTATAGTTAAAAAAAAGATTGTATGAATAAAATATTTTATAAAAAAAACAACAACAAAAAAACAATGTATACAGAAAGGAGATTTAGTAACCAAACGAGACTGATTGGAACACACCGTGTGACCTGAAGATAAGCTGTTTTGATGGGCTTTTCTCTTGCACAAAATCTGCTATTTAATTTCCAAGTAAAAGCAACAGCTACCATGAAAAGTAAATTGGCAATCTGATGGTCTGTTTTATTCCTAATTGTATTGTGAGGGGTGTGGTTTTAATATCCAGAAGGTTTATTTTGCAGCAGATATTATTTGTAAAATGTTTTGTTTGTTTGTTTTGGTCCCCCAGTAAGCTAGCTCTGGAAGGTGGTTTTGTTTGATAACCTTGTTGGTGAAGAGGGGTGTGAAATGTGCCGTTCCTCCCAGCCCTGGTGGACAGTTGCGGTGCGTGGCTGGAGCCCGCGCCCCGCACACCACACTCAGGTGGATTCCAGTGGCATGTAGCCTGCGATCGTAACCTCTCCTTCACACGGCCTGTGAATAAGTGCTTCAGTTTTTACGACCTTTCTTTCCACGCACCTTGGCTTTTCTACGCGGAGCATGCTGGGATTGAGACTCTTGCTCCACATGCTCACACACTCGCCAGGTTTATTCCCTCTCAGTTTTTTTTTTTTTTAATAAAATGCTCTCTGTGCCAGCTCGTCCAGGGAGGTTTCTTTCCTTCGTGTCTGAGCACTTGCCTGTTCAGCTCAACCCCATACCCGCTTCATTGTAGTGATCGGTGGTTATATTCTCTGTTCTCTGACAATAACGTCTTTGTGGGACACGGTGCAGCTGAACGGCTCATGTTTCTCCAGCTGTGGCTCTCCGTAATGCTTTGACAGACCTAAATGCTGTTGTGGAAACGATACACGCAGCCTAACGCCTCCTCTGGAGTTCAACTGCAAACGAGCAGGAGTTTACTACGCGTAGGTATCCACCCAAGTGTGCCCTCTTTTGGCAGGTCTGTGTAACTGCGATAACCTTTACAACCTCTAAAACTGGTCAGGCACATCATCTGTTAACGATGTGTCAGCTTTTACGTTTGCTATGTGTAAGTGATATCTAAGTTATTTTATTGTGGCTCTCTGTTGGATATCAGGAATATCGTCAGACTCCAGTTTAATTAGTGTTCAGACCAGTGAGCGACTAGTGCAGGGGTGGCCAACCCGTGGCTCGCGAGCCGCATGCGGCTCTTTGCCTGGTTTCATGCGGCTCCCCAGCCGGTCCGCGGGCTCACCTGCACAAACGGGGCTACACACTGCTACATTTTCGTGGTGCGCGGTTAGTTTACAAGCCTATAGCGAGCCGCTAATACTTTTAAAACCGGCGTAGTGGAAACACGCATTTGACTGTCTTCACAGCTAATAATTTACACTCGCCCATGTACGATGTGGCTCTTTGCCGTAACACAGTAAGAAAAGTGGCTCTTGGTCTATGACGGGTTGGCCACCCCTGGACTAGTGTGTATCTCGGTTACAAATGACCATGTTTACAGTTCGGTTCGTGCTGGGACATCATGGTGACGCCCATAGTTTCCACATCAGGATTTGAATTTGGTATCAAATCAAATACCAGCGGTGCTCCGAGTGTTGTATGTAAAGTCTAACATTGAAAAGCAATAGTAACGTTAACTAGGACGGAAAGTGAGAAGCGGGCGGTGAGAGCCTGCCCTCTGCTGGCCGCGTCTGGCAGCGCAGCTGCTCCGAGCTCGTCCGACCTCAAGTACAGTCACGTCTCATCACCGGCGAACCTTGGCCAGCACCGCTTCATGCGTTATAATGTCGCTCTGCTTGTAGCTGCTGCATTGTTCCTGGATGACGAGGGAAATCGCTCCTTTCGTCAAAGTACGTAATGGATCCGGGGGGCGTTGTGGCCACTCGGGTTTCATTACGGCGGTGAAGGCGCTTCCAGCGGGCCGAGATCCGTGCAGCCTCCACGGAGCCCGTAATGAACGCGTTATGAGGCCCAGAGTACTGAAATGGGCCGCTGTCGTCGTGATATACGACTGCTGGCATTCACTTTAATTTAATGTTTAATGTGAAAGGAAAACGTGAAAATGAATTGCGGGTTAAATTATTGAAAATATTCCCAGTAGCAAGCTAAAATGCCTTCCCTTGATAAAGACTGAAGCTCTACCGCGTTCAGCGACCTGTTCGAGCCCCAGACAGGCGTACGAATCTACTGGCCTGCAAAATGCTGAACAACATCAAATGCCTGTTTGGTTATGCAGCTGTTTAAAAGATACATTTCATGCAAATATGAAAAATCTTCATGCAGAAGAAATTTGCCACAGAACAGGAAACTGGGGAGAAAAATGGTGCAACTCGGCACCATTACCGTAAATTTATTAATCAGCCAACCAGGAATCTTATGAATGTACCAGAAACTGCGCTAAATGCGCTTTAGACTAAGCCACGCCCACTACTATACTGGGGTGGGTTTCCCGAAACGTTCGTAGCGCTAAGTACTTCTTAACCTCGTATGAAACGTACGAGGTTAAGAAGTACTTAGCGCTACGAACGTTTCGGGAAACCCACCCCTGCTCGGCAATATAACAAAGGCGCGTCAAATCTAACGCTGTCCACATGGTGGCGCCAGTCTTCAGTGCAGGGAAGAGACGCGCGGGGCTCTGGGAAGAGCTTCAAACTGCGCCTGTGGCTGTGTGACACGACTGCTGTATGGGTTCCGCCCATTCTGATCCCACAGAACAGCAAAAGTAGACATGGCCTGCCAATTAAACTCCTCTCCATGGTTACTGTGTGTAAGAAGAAAAGAAAAATTGGCTAACTGGCCATTTGAGCAATACGCTGATGTTATCATGCATCACTGCAATGTGGATGAACAGGAGCATGTACCAATATAGACGATGTCGTGGGCCTGAACCAACGAATCAGTGATCAGGGTCAGGGTCTACCTGATGACCCTGTGAAGAGCTCACGGTGCTGTGGTTGCTGGTATAAAGCGAGTGGGCGGGACACTGTGTGAAGCTCTAATGGTTTGACACAGGATATTTTATGTCTCATCCTGTGTGTGATTACAGTTGGTAAACATTCTATCCCAGAGCGCAGGGTCAGGACACAGAGAGTCTCTCCCAGAGCACAGGGTCAGGACACCGAGAGTCTCTCCCAGAGCGCAGGGTCAGGACACCGAGAGTCTCTCCCAGAGCGCAGGGTCAGGACACCGAGAGTCTATCCCAGAGCGCAGGGTCAGGACACCGAGAGTCTATCCCAGAGCGCAGGGTCAGGACACCGAGAGTCTATCCCAGAGCGCAGGGTCAGGACACTGAGTCTAACCCAGAGCACAGGGTCAGGACACTGTAAGAGCACAGACATCAACACCCCCTGCTCTGTATGTGGCCAACCTTACATTACAATTACACCTGCACTCTCTGCTGAAATACATCAATCAAGTGATGTGATCAGTGAATCAAAATAAATCTCTTAATTCAAACTGTAAAAAGAGTCCGTCTGAGAAGCAGGCCGGGACAGGACAGGACAGGACACCTTTCACGGCCACTTCTATAAGGTGCGAAGCCCCAGCTCATATTCAAGTGGTGAATCATAACGGTGAGTAAATGTAGCGGTGCAGAGCGCCAGGCCTATTATCTCCCATCTTTCCAAATAACCCATAATTACAGTGTCACATTGTAATGTGTTGAAATTGCTAATATTGTGCTCCATTATAAGGTGACAAATCAAATGTAATTTGCACATATTAATGGTATTACCTGCATGTTCAGTGCTACGTCCTCCCCACGTTCTTATCGAGAGGGGGCAGGATAATTAAACTTGAATCAAGACTTACACTACAGGTGTGTTCTTGAATGGAAAATTAGTGTCATTACTTCCTGGGCTGAGAACGCACATGGTTATGCAGCACCGGGTTACCCGGCATCTCGGTGCCGGCGTTTCATGTGCACTCCAGTGTTTTGGGGCTTTTTTGGCTGATTAAGAATGTCTGGAACTGATCCGTGAAGGTTCACTTCTTGTTGTACAGCTACTTTATTTAGCTGTGTGTATTTCTGGCAAGCAGTTCAAAAATTTCCAAAAACAGCACTCAGTATCTCGCCGTGAGCTGCGGAGATAATGGGGCCGAGTGATGAAACGGGAGATGCTGCAGTGAGGAAATACACCGTTTCTAGCTTCCATGAGCTGGAGGTAAAACAAAAAATGTTAGTGAACCTTAACCTTAAAGTTCACCTGTTAATGTGCTTTTTATTTCACTGTGTCAGGAGTAATGAGTCATATAGAAACGAGACGAATGTTTGCTGTAGCCCAGGCTGACGCACTAGGCCACAGAAGTCTTGCCCGTTCACTGGGGAAACTCAATTGTACACAGGAGACAAGCCGAAACCACATTGCTAACGACTGCTATGCCAACGCTGACAGTAGGCAGAGAATACACCGCTAGTGTTCTTTCTGAATTACTGTCCAAGACAATGCAATTAAACTCTTGTTAAAGATGACTGAGACACAATGTGTTTACAGCACCTTGAGGTCCAACATGCATTACTTAGTGCTTCTGGCCCAAAAGGGACCTGTTGATGCATCATGGCCTTTCTAAATTAAATGGTACAGCCAGTCTCTGCACCTAATAACATCCTCCACTCTTCTGGGAAGGTTTGCTAGGAGTTGTTATTGCCTCTATCACCATTGGTGTTTCCAGTCATGCCAGTTTGTGTCCCAGAGGTGGGCGTTCAGTGGGCATGAGGTCAGGCTGTGTGTAGGCCATTTGAATTCCTCCACACCAAACTCTTCAAACTGTGACATGGCCCAGACATGCTGGAACAGGAAGGGCCCTCCCCAAAATTAACGTAATCATGCCTTTGCCTTTGAAGCACAGGTGTGTGACCCCCCCCCCACCACCACCACCTGTCTGTCTAAGACAATTTCACCAAAAGAGTGTTATATTTTATGTCACCTGTGTGACATCTTGACATCTTCCAGGACAGCCATTACAGGAAACTGGCCTTTAGACCCTGCACATTAGACCCTCTTAATTCACACATTTACTGTACATCAGTATTTATTTGTGGTGGTGCCTTTAAAACAGTGTCACACACATTTCTGTAAATCCTTTATTATAGTTGTTTTATGTTTAGTAACATTTGTGTTAACAATTATACATTTGTATTTACACAGTATAACAAGAAATAATAAGAACTGCCTAAATATTTCTCATGAGTGGCGTCAGCATGCAGCCCGTACTCCTCCCCTTGGGCGTGTGTTTGTGTCGTCTACATCTGGTTATGTCCATATGTGTATTTCCGTGGGTGTCATTGTATGTGTGTTCATTGGTCTCAGCTGTGGCTCGTCTCGTCATCACTGGTGTCCAGAGCCGGAGTGGCTAATCGGGAGATTCGGGAGGATTCCCGATGGGCTGGCTCATGTCAATCTCTAGTTTGGGCCGATTGGGAGGGGAAAATAATTTTGGGCCAGATTTGGTCATGAAACTCCCGGGCTGCAAAAGTGGCCCACTCTGGCCCTGCTGGGGTCTCGTGTAGTTTGTCTATTTAATGTACGTTTACACAGTGTCTTGCGCTCGTCCTTGTCTGGGTCTAACATCTATGTGTGTTTATGTTAAATGTGGGCTGCCTGCGCTTTACATTTAGCCTACCCAGTAAACGTCGTGTGTCTACGCACCCACCTCATCATTCAGCCTCACCGCACCGTTACATTTGATACGTTTAATGTATTCAAACTTGTCTTCAGCAGCCTTTAATATGAGGACAACGCTGGATTTGTCCCCAAACTGGAACAGGGGTGCCATGAACACCCACCCCCCCAATATTTTGAACAGGTGTGTCACGTTGTTCACAGTTTGGATGGAAATCTTCTGTGTGAAGGCAAACCGGTGGTAAGGAGTCCCTTCCATTAATCGGTCTTGAAATCAGTAAAAATTATTTCACCATCTGAAGAGTCAAGGCCTCCACGTGTAAAAGGATTGAGTTGTTTCCCCTGGCAAAAAGGGCCTGCCAGGTCTCTACTGCTTTGGCTGTCCCTGGATGGGCTCTAGGAAACAGACCTGCCATGACCTCAAATCCTCCTGCAGCACTGAATAACCTGCACACGTATATTCTCATAAGGACACCAGTGGGCCGAGCCTCCTGATCCATATTAGCATGGGGGAAAATCAGGACCCGCAGCAGAAACATCGGTGCGTTCGATATGTTTACGATGTCATTCGGGTACGGCTGTGACAACAGGGCTACCACAGGACCACCATTTTAATGCTAATCATGCGTTACGTAGCTCTCCGGGAAAATACATGCATTACTACGAATGTGGCTCTGCGGCATCCAGTCCCTCTGCGGTCCCGTAATCCCGCTCTTTGAGGAGGGAGCACTATGCACCCACACTGTTTCCCCCCAGCGTACAATGCACCAGCCCATTCAGCCACCGCCTCTCTTCTTAAGCCTCATCTCGCCTTACAACAGACCTAATCATTCATATTTTCTGATATGGCCTGTTCCCTTTGATGGTGCTGTTGGGGGAGATTGCTCTAAAAGCATGTCAAAGTCAGCAGGCTTTTTCCTGGCTTTTCTTTGGCCAGTTTGCTGGAAGTGTGGAGAGAAGGTTACAGCATGAGCTTCTATGACCTCACATGCTTTTTTTTTCGGTGTGTTCTCAAAATCTCTTTCCCAGAAGCACTCAAACCAGATCTCATCTAAGTCCAGGCGCGCTAAAATTTTGCAGTGCTACCTAAAGTATTTTAATATATTATTTCTAAGATAGGTTTCTCTCACTTACAATACTATATAAAGTCATTCAAAATGGTCATTAGTATATAAAGATGGAGCTGCATCCAAATTTTCCAGTTTTGATTTAAACTGTTTAAAATTGATAGTTGTTGTGGTGGAGACAAAGATATATGCAATATATTAAACATCTCTTTATTATTTCCCCACTACATTATTTTAAACACCATGTCACAGGACAAACTCATGAAGGTTGCACTGAGGGCAGTGCTTTTATACCTGCACTGTACATGGGAATAAAAAGTAACAGGATAGAAGAGTCCTGATGCATATGAGGTCTGTAGATACTGTACTAATGTGATATACATGTAAATATAGGACTTACTCAGTTCCCAGCCTGCAGTCTGCCTGTGTCTCTCCAAAATGCCTTATTGTTGCTGACAGGAACGAAGAGAAAGCAATTTTACAAATTTGGTGAAGGAATCAGTCATTGGGTCTCAGTGAAGAGAATGGATGAGAATTTGGTGAGTTTGAGTGAGTATTGGGTGAATATTGGGTAAATATGGGAGAAAAACTTCTACTTAAATCAAGACATACACTGATCAGCAATAACATTAAAACCACTGACAAATGAAGTGAATGTTTTTGATTATTTTGTTACAATGGAACTTTCTAAGGGGTGGGGCATATTAAGCAAACGACCAGACATTTGGTAGTTGATGTGATAAATGCAGGAAAAACAGGCGAGTATAAGGTTCTAAGTGGCTTTGACGAGGATCAAAACGTGCTGTAAGACATTCATAAGACACAGAGCATATCTGCCATGCATCGAAAACACTTACGGATTATACAGCAAAGACGCATGATTCAAATGCATAATTAAGGAGTATTACTGAAGTCATGTTCTTCAGATACAGTCCTCCTACATGACACCACAGCCAGTTACATCACACATCTTTAACAGACCAATTGTGCTACCATTAAAAAATCCCATAACTAAAAAACACCATTGTACAAATTCTATAAAAAGAAAAACAGTATACATGCTCTTTTCTTTTGCAAAATGTCATGGGAATTACAGCCATATATGAATGAGATTACCCAATTTTCTCAAGCTAAAAAACTGTGTATTTCTCACGACAGTATTTCGGAGAAAACAAAAATGACCCACTAGATAAAGAGTCTGGTGCTGTCTCAAAGCCCAGACGTAAAGGCGTGAGGAGGATGACGTGCAGCCCAGTGGTGAGAGCCTGGGTAATGGTGGAGATCTTGCAGGTCACTGCCTGGCGTCTGTGGTCCATCATGTTCTCCACTGTGCTGACAGGGCCCCTTGTGGCACCATTGTTCAGCATTCCCAAGCCATACTGCCTCCGGTGTCTCGAACGTTCTCTGACCCACAGAACACCAGGCAGAACCAGCAGCCACACCTGCCCAAGTCCTGCTCACTCACACAGCACATCTCAATCCTAATCTCATTATCCACGATTGGGTTTGGGCTCTTCAGAGCCCGCTGTGACCTCTGGGGTGACACCATAACCTTATCATCACTACAGAAGACGGATGTAATCCACTGATAAAACTACTACAGAAAATAGCACGGCAGTCAAGGACCATGAAATGAAGTCGCAGTTTTTTCTCAGTGAGATTCTGTTCAGAAACGACTAGACACTACAAATCTCAGATCTTTTAACTTTAATCTGGCTAATTGGACCCAAATCCAGCGTTGTCCTCATATTAAAGGCTACTGAAGGCTAAACTTACCAAAACTGAATACGTTAAACTAAAAAAAAAACTCTTGGTTGTTCTTGTCTTGTTACACTGTAAATGCAAATGTATAATCATCAACTATAAAAATGATTTACAGAAATGTGTGACTCAGTTTTAAAGGCACAACCACAAATAAGTAGCCTACTGACATAAATGTGCGAATTAAGAGCCAAATTCTAATGTCAAGATGTCACAGAAGGCATTAAACACTCCTTTTGAGTGAAATGGTCACAGATGACAGATTTGCAAATATTTTCTTATACTTTCAAGTTCCCACAACAGTCCTATAAGGCGTCGGAGAACAGCAGGCATGTGACACAGAAAACGAGTCTAGATTATACAATTCAAAGGCATTCACGGGCTGGATTATCCTCACAGGCCTCCGGACCGCAGCCTGTAAGAACTGAGACCCCATCTCCGAGCACGCAGCAAGCTTGCAAATGTCTATGAAATATCTGCAAATCCATCATTTTCTGACAGCCCCTTATGACAAAGGCAAGCAAACAGAAGCTAAAAGGAGTCTGGCCGAGGCTTTAGAGACGAGGCTGGGGCGCGCGGGGCATTTTAGTTTGAAGCTAACTACTTATGCTAGCAGTGTTTGCAGAGCTACATTAGGTCAATATCACGGAAAATAGCTAGTTAGCAACCATAGTTGGATATGTTGGATATTTGTATATGGAAGTAAGGACGTTTGATAATCTTCATGAAACATTTCACTCAGCTAGCTATGCAGGTTATTTACATTCAGTAACCGTTCATTAATGGTCAGAGAGATGATTTAGAGAGACTGTTTAATGTAACTGTGTGAGATATACTACATAAGCTGGGACAGTCCTATAAGGGCACCGCGTTGTGTTATTATTCAATATTCGTGATTTTCTCACGAGCGTCTACATGCTTGAGGTGACACGTAAATGACGAGTTTACCATGCCCTTACTAACAGTTCAGGCAGAGAAACCGGACAAAAAGGTAAAATTAATAACTCATTTTCTTTGTTGCTATTATTTTATTTATTTGATTATTAACACATTTTTATTTATAGGGTAAAGTTACCTAAAAGTGAGTCAAGCTTTTCATTAAGTTGATTAAACGATTTCCTGTTCAGACTATAGTGGGACTGAATACCAAAATGAAGTCATTATCAGATCAGTATTTAACTGACCAAAGAAATGACCACCATTACCATGGACCACAGGGTTCCAGTATGTCTTCTCCTCGAGCTGCCTTCATGGTTCATGTGAACCTACCCGCATGCAGAAGACACTACGAAAGACGGGAGGAGCACAGACACTGCCGTGAGGATTACTGGTAGGAATGGGTTGTTGTACATAGTGATCCAGTACTTGCCCTGGTACAAGCAACACCAATGTCATGAGTTTGACTCTCACGGCGTCCTGTCTAACTTTTAAACATATGAGACCTGCTCTAAAAGAGTTAGGGTTAGGGTTCCATGCAGCTAAGAACAGGTTACACTTTAAAGTTTGCAATGTTCAGCGAATCATTAACAATCTGCTTCATGGCACATGACTGAGCAGTACATACCGTTTACATATGACATATGCAGGTGCCCCTCCAGGTGAGGAATGTTTGTTATTCTACAACAACTCTACACATTTTGTCCCTCCTTGTCTTGGGTCCAGAACTATACCCAAGAACTAGAAAACCCAGCATTTATTATGCAAACTAGGCTGTTAGCTGTATAACAGTTCATCGTTTAAAATTATTTAGAGGTAATGATAATACACCATGATGGAATTAGTCTTTAGTAAAGTTACTGGATTTTATATAATGTAAATATGTTAGTTGTATGTTTATTTTTTCAGCAAATTATATAGAAAAAGAAATTGTTAATTCAAAAAGAATTAACATATTATTTCTTTCATTCAAACCAGCATTACACGGGACTGTCCACGAATGAGTCAAAGCCCTGCTTTTCAGAGGAGTGAGGACCAACACTCAGAAAAGACAATGATTAACACTGCAACCCAAACAAAGAGTGCTCTAAACCCTGCTGTGGAGTTGTGTACGGAAAGACCTCCAAACGAGGACAGAACCACGGGGCCTGTCTCACACTTGGACCAAAACTCGACCCATAAAGTCAGCTTGGCCCGTCTACTTCTCTCTGTTATTTTTCTACTTGGCGGCCTCTTCTTTGCTGCCCAGTGTCTGTACATCGGTGGACTGTCCAGACGGTGCTTTAATAGCATGCGCAGGCCGCCAACCTAATGAATGAATGCGATGATTGTGCATGAAGGCTGTACTATGTTTGTTAGAGCTGATACCATTAAAACATGCAAATAAAACTTTAAAAGATGACCATATCTGCTTTATGACACTGGCCTAAGTAATACTGGGTTTTCTGTGCGTATGTCAGGACAAACTAATAACTAAGATGCAAAGAGAAAATAATTGATCAACCCAATGCATATCTGGGAGATGCATGTGCATCTTGCAGGGTCGTTATTTCTTGATATTTATAGTAACTGAAAAGTTGTCTATTAAAAAGTGGCCTGCAAAATATTTTAAAATTAATAACTTACCGAAACGAAAAGGGCTAATTGCACTTCCGTCCTATACTTGATTGTTAATTAATTTCTAGTTATTGCACTCTTCATAACTACTGGAAATTTGTAAATGCAACATTTAATTTAAATTCTAATCCAAATTACATATCTTACGTTTACTTTTCATACTCTGCTTTTTCCAATTTCAAAAGGAAACGGAGTCATATCTAAAACCAGAACAATAAGGCGCGATCATTCGTAATTTACTTTCATGTTCCGATTCAGACGACAAAGAGAGATGTCGTCTTCTGACGTAAAAACGCAAGAGTGGACACATTCCTTGTCTCAATAAAAGGCGGCCAAGCCATGGGCAGCATCAGAACACCTGAAGCAGGAGAGAAGTCTCATCAAATTGTCTTGGTTAGAGTTGGAGACGGTTTTTTAGTAACATTTTTTTCCTGTGAAGGAGCAACGGAAGATTCTCAGGGTACGTAATTCTGCTTCTTTCAGATTGAGCACTATGGAAAGAGCCAGTGAACGAATATTTACTTTGTTTTGCAGATGCAGAAGTGTTTTGGCAGCGTTTGTATATCACTTCTTCTTTGCGCAGTTTTGACGGAGACACTTGGAATGGTTATTGCGGTATGTAATTACTTCGTTTTGAATCTCAAAGTTAGTTTTATATAATATAAGGATTTACTTTAAATTGCTTTGTTTTGGTTAATTTGGTAGTTCCTTTCCATACGCAGAACAACAGACCAGATTGTATCAATGTCTGTCATATGTAATCACAAATGTTAGTACGTACTAATACTTGTATGGTAAAAACTTTTGTCCCTGCCAATAATTCTCGTTGTTAAATTACAGCGAAAGAGTCTCAGTAAGTTCATTAAGACATTTTAAGCTCATATTTTCCTCCTCGCAGGCGAAGGAGAAGCGCGGTTGGACGCTCAATAGCGCGGGATATCTCCTCGGTCCTCGTGAGTTTCCCCATATTTATCCCCAGATGTTTTTTTGCTTAGCTGTCTTACAAATTAAGTAAATTCTATTAGTCCAATGTCTCCATTTTATTTATTTATTTTTTATCATAATCTAATGCTCATGTTAACATTTTTTTATTTATGTGCATTGATTGCCTGATTAAAGGCGCTTGAAAAGGAGTGCAGGTTCATATTTAGGGAACCCGCGTTTCTAACACGTTTTTCCTTCAAGTTGGATTATGAGGGAGGATGTCACGCTGAGATTAATTAGTCAAACATTAGGGCACTTGTTAGCTACACAGCGTTGTCTGTGCGGTAGAGTTGGGTAAGCTCAGGTGAAATTCCCTCATCCATGTGTTTCAGGTCGTATTGATCATCTAATACAGATAAAGGATACTCCCAGTGCAAGGGGGAGAGAAGAGCTACTTGGTCAATGTAAGCTAGCTCCTGCAGGTCGATCATGTCAACACAGGGAATTGCTCTGTACTGTATTGCTGTGTTTGTATTGTCAGCGTGGAAATTCTGTGTTAGAAGTGCCTGTCTGTAGCAAAGATCTGAATAGGTTAAGTACATAAAAATGGGTTATGTACAATGCCCACCTTGAGGCATCCCATAAATGATTTAGTTGTTATAGTATCAACAGACATCCTTAGACAGTAATAACAACAACCCTCGTAATCATACACATCATTCAAAAATGATCACAACAGAAAAAAGGTTGAAAAAAAAAGCCTTTTTCTGAACATCTGAGTGGACAAGGCTCCTTCAGCCAATGAATGTCAGCGTGTCAGCAGCCCTTCAGGAAAGGAGCTCTGATCCCCCTCTTCCGTGTTAGCTTCCTCTTCACCTGTCTGTCTGGTTGTGTTGGCTTGCTGTGAGATCCTACCATCACTTCCTCCCTCTGCAGGTCACACTTCCTGTTTCTGTCTCTGAACATGGCTGTGCTCTTTGCCTTGTGCCTTGTGATTGGTGATGATCAAACTGAAAGCAATTCCATGACTGAAGCCCTGCAGGATGCTCCTTCACCTTAAAACAGACTTTAACGGACATGCTCACTAGAGACACGGGGGTCGCAAACCACTCCTGTCAAGCGAAAGTGCTACCCGTGTTTGTGTGTGTGTCTGTGTGCGAGAGAGAAAATAACGGACAGAGAGAGGGAGAGAAGGAAGTGTTGACTCCACCAACATGCATTTGTGCAGATTAACTGTTGTGTGTGGTTGTCCTTTCTAAGCAGATTAACTGTTGTGTGTCGTTGTCCTTTCTAAGCAGGTTAACTGGTGTGTGTGTGGTTGTCCTGTCCAAGCAGGTTAACTGATGTGTGGTTGTCCTGTCTAAGCAGATGCCATTGACAGCCACAGGACGCTCAACGAGAAGCATGGGTTAGCAGGAAAGAGAGACACATCTCTAGAGGACACCTTCAGATCTGGTACCCACCCAGACCATTCTTCTCTCAGTAGCCCACAGGGGCGATATTCAATGCATGGAGGGAACTATTGTTAAAATTGTTAAAAACTAGACAATATGTTGAACAAGGAAGACAGCACAATTTGGGCTGATTTAGTAAAAAGCATCCTGACTTTTTTAGAGGTAAAAAAAAAGTGTCTGTAGCCAATACACTGTCTGTAATCATTATGCAGTCTGTAGCTAATAAGATACTTTCTACTTTTGGAGGAGCTCTGAGAATAACAGATGAAGATGTTGTCCATACCATCATAGACTTCCTCTCGTATCTCAAATTGAAAGGTGAGTTTTCAAAAATATTTGTACATTTCAATCTGACCCTCATTTCTCCTTGTGCTGAACTGAACTCAACTGCTTTTCATGTTTCAGAAATAGGTGCCCTTGAAAATCTGCCTTCTTCTCTGACCTCAGATGAGCTGAGTCAACCATAACTCGGACTAAACCTCTGATTTCTCTGGCCAATGCACTCTGACCTCCGACCTTTGCCATGTCTGTCTGAACACCATCTAATGAGCGCTCCATGTCTTTATTACAGTATTGTTTGCTTCAGTATTGCCAGATAAGTCCTGAAGATCTACTTGATTGTCCACAAGATTGTCACAAATAAAAGTTATTAATGGCATTTGACTCACACTATTTTGTCATATAATATATGCAATTTGCATTAATTAGCCTGCAATGATTCATAATTCAGGGATAGTAAAATAATAGCAAATTTATGAAGCAGATATTTCATGTCACAATATCACATTCAGTCTTATTCACATATTCACTTTCCCTGAAAAAAGAAGGTTATTGGGTTCTAAACAGGAATATTAATTATCTAATCTGTTTTACTTGCTAATAATCCAAAAATCACACGAGCACCAGCTCTGCTTTAACAGTGGTTTAATATTGACTTGATTAATACACTGAAAAATGATGCATCAATACATGTCAAAAAGTGATGGAAGATCCCTAGTTAAATGAATGAAGTAGATTCAGATTAGATCAACAACATGTGTAAACAGATTATGTCTAGCACAAATGTCTGATTCATTTCACCACCTTTAGAATAATGTCCTCATCTAGCAATACACAAGGCAAACTACTAAACAAAATGTATTTACTGTCAATGATGTTAACAATAATGCTAAAGTATTCCTTCTACTGCCTTATCATGCATTTGTAAATAAAGACATTGACAGGATCACCATGGTAATTTGTCTCCTGAGTAGTTTAAGAATTCACCATGATCCTTCTCAGACAGCTTTGAAATCACAGTCAGCACTGATGAAACACTCTCCTCTGGACTCAAAGGTGCCTGCATGAAATTTAAAACAGTAAATGAATAAAAACAACACAGACACATCTGATGTAAACTCTACTGGTTCTGCAGGGGAGCCCTGCTGCGTGAGACGCGGTACGGGCACCCACCTTTGGTCCTCCTAACTCCGTGCGTACCCAGCCAGGATGAACAGCCGTGCACAAGATCCCCTCTGACTCCAGATCAATAGCCATGCATCGCGTCACCATATTCAGGCCAGCCTTTATGGAAAATGCAACAATCTGACACTAGTGGGGTTTTGAATCCACCATGGTTTTGCAAATTGTGGGGATTAAAAAAAACACACCCAATATCATAAAAAGATTTTAATGTTAAAGCCAAAATGTGAAAAAGAGTGACGGAAAAAAAGGGGTTTTCACCCAAACGGTTTTGTGCTACACTGGTGCCACGCAGACACAGTTTAATTCTCCATTTCACTTTCGCCAGCATTCCCACTGTAGCCTACATCATCCTACTCTTCTTTGCATAATCATAGTGGATGGAAACATGAATTTTCTGCCAACATTTTGTAAATGTGCATAACATTTGCAAAATGTTTGATAGGGATCAAACTGAGGCCTCTGCAGTAAAACACTGAAGGTGCCATCATTCCTCACCTTGGAGACGCGGTAGGCGTACATTTTAAAAGTTGCTCCCGCCTGACCCCAGTTGAGCTGGATAGAGCCAAGCAAGGAGGTGATGTTGACCACAGCTGACCTGTGAATACCCATGCCAGTGCTGCCAGACGACGCTGCCTTTCTCAACAACGGCAGGAACGCCTGTAAAACAAACAAACAAACAAACAAACAAACGACTGCATTAGCTCCACCTGTAGAGGTTCTGTGGAATTACCATCATTACTGGATGGTGAGGCCATGTTCAAACTCTGCAGATCAGTGCAGAGTATCTTTCTGAATCACACTGATAAAGAAACACTCAAGTACCTTGGTAACAAAAAGAGGAGCGACTGTATTAGTCTCAAAGTTTTTCATCATGCTGTCATGGGTCACTGTCTGTAGATCAGAGGGGATAACGATGCCGGCGTTGTTTACTAAGCAGTTCAGACCTTCTGCACCCACTATGGACGACACTTGTTGTACAGCAGCATCAATGCTGACATCGCTGACCACGTCTGAAAAATACATTTAAAGTTCAACATGGAGAAGTCACAACAAATAATTTCCATGGGTGGGAAAGAAGTGCAGTTAACAGCAAATGCTTACAGCCATGATTCCCAGTGCCAATCCCTGAATCCTAGCCAGGTCTAAATTTTTAATTAATTACCGAGTAATTAATTCAACTGCTTCACCACTACGGCTGTGCAGGGAAAACCGCCAGAAACTGGACGGCAAGGGCAAAATATGTTTGACTGTTATGGGGAGCAGCAATTTCAAGTCAATATCAAGCATGGGATCGCCATCTTCTGGACATGTCTATGTACTTCAGTGCCACTGGCGTGTCAATATTGCGTAACCTCAGACGTTGGTCAAAGGTAGAGGGTAACCTTTATGATGTATCCCAAATCAGAGACGTTTACATCCAATTACAATTACTGACAGGTTAAATGAGCATAATTGATTTTAAACGGGTGCATGAATTTAAATAGAACGGAATTTAAATTTCAATTAACAACTTTTTACATTTTATGGAATTCATTGTGGTGTAAAGAATGTTTAGAATGTCCTAAATATTCAAAGTAACAAAGCTGTCTGGAGTGAAATGAGACTATAAACGACAAACACAAGCTGACAATAAAAATGTACTATTATTCTCACCCAGGGGTACGATGTAAACTTTTGGGTGACTCTTCGCAATCTGCTGTAACTCCTGCAAACATAATGCAAACTAATAAAAACAGTTTTGTCGAGTTACAATTTATTAAATCTGAAATTTTAAAACTAACCTTTAAGGATTAATCAGCTGTGTATACAGACAAAACTGACTGAGGTGTGTTATTTTAAAACCGTGTGAGAGTATCTTTACACATGAAAAATAAAGTGGTGAGTTTGTTTTACCTCCGCGGCTGCTGGGTTCCGGGCGGTCGCTATAATCTTACTTGGACTCTCCGGAGCTTCGGTCAGTTGTTTGACCATTTCAAGCCCCAGCCCTCTGCTAGCCCCAGTTATTAATATAGAATAGCATTTATTAAAATGCATTTTTATCCTGAAAGAAAAGCTTGTAATTTCGCACACTGCGCTGTGAGGAGGCGTAGGTAAAGCAGACGTACCGGAAATAACACAAGGTTCGTTTATGTAGCTGCCAAGCAAAACAAGGATTAGGCTATAATGTGATTCACAGAATTTAAATGAAATAAAAATGGATAAATTAAGATATAAATTGAAGAAATCATAATAACAAATAAATAATAAAATGAAATACATTAAGATAGGAAGAAAAGCTTAGAGAATTAGAAATAAGAAAAGCTATTTAGAGAAATTGGAGGTTGAAAGACAAGACACAAATGTCTCTAAATGATTAAATGTCTCTAAATGATTAAATGTCTATACATGATTAAATGTCTATACATGATGTCTAGAGAACCTCACATCACTTTAATAACGAGAGCTCTCCGCCTCGTCAAAGTCAGAAGAGCACGCGCATTCAGTCAGGTGTCCTGTCCGCGTGACCCCATCGCGATCCAAATTAAACTGCCCGACTTGTTTTGGTAACAAGAACTAAAAGAAATTTCGTATTCGTAGCTAGCTTAGAGACTTAAACACAAAATCCTTTAAAATATCTCGATTGTTACTTTGTTTAAAGATAACAGGTATGTATGTAGCTAGTACACTAGTTTGATCTGGCTGATCTGGCTAAGATCGTAAACTAGCTAGCTAGCTAACGATAACCCAGTAACTGCTCAACCCAGCTGTCTCGCGCTCTAGTAGTCTAGGTAACGCTTTAGTCAGTACAATGTAGCTGAATGGCTCAAACTATACCGACATGTTCAGCTAACAGTGTCATAAAATTATTAATATTATCTGACAGGCACAGTTATCTTCATTACCATCAACTAACTTAACATTTTTGTTATAGCTAGATTAAAATATACATAACTGTTAGCAGCTAGCTGGGTTAGCTACGCTGGCCTTGGTCTAACAATCCTTAGCTAGACTAGGTAACTAGATAACTTAGCCAACGATCGTGATTACCTGAAAATCTGTGTAGCTACAGTAGTTAACTAACGCACTAACTAACATTTTACTTCGTAGCGTAGCGGGTGTGGATTTTCACGTTTGACATGGAAGACATGAATCACTTTGAGGGCCAAGAATACAGCTGTCAAAGAGACACAATTGGAGAGGCGTTTACTCGCTGCAGAGTCAAAATCCCCAGCATCATCAATGATGATGTTCATTCCAGCTCAGTCCAGCACAGCAGAGACGGACCACATCCTCACATGGTGTGCCAGGATGAGCTGATGCGTCCCAGAGTGGAGGAAGCACTCGGGAGCGATGAGTTTGCCAGTTACAGATCTTGCTGTCCTCTTCTTTGTGACCCTTCTCTCTCATTGTCCCAGTACACTAGTGTCCCCTGTCCTGATCACATGCTTCCTCAGTATAGTCCGTATCATTTATTGAATCTGCCTAGCCTTGCTAAAAATGAACCCCATTCTTGGTCACATGGGGGGGCTGCACCCTATGGAATGTCGTCAGTAAGTGCACAGGAAACAGTACACTTCATTAATATTACATGCAAGTGATGGTGAAACGTTCTGTAAAATCAACATATGTTGCTGTTCAGTTTAAATGTACTTTACAGTAGGAGAAACATAAATATGTTGCCTGTAGCCTCAGAAGTGCTTTCCCAGCAGTCCTGTGTAGAACACTTATCTCACACACTAATGTTGAGTCTTAATCCTGGTTAAGGTGTAATGTGTTGTGGCAGGCTGAGGTTTGTGAAGCTGTGGCTAGCATAAGCGGAGAGGTGGAGGACAGACACTCTCAGCAGACCTATTCTACGCATGAGTCTGATGGAGATTTAAGATACTGTAATCAACTAGACTTAGGCCAGAGCGTAAGAACTCATTTACATGGAATACTTATTTTGTGTATGTGTATGCATGTGTAAAAATAGTTTCAAAACTGGCCTCCCTGATGATGGTACCTTATGACCATCCACCAGTTAAACTTTAAAACATTTGCCACTAGTGAATTGCACTCTGCATCTTGCTTCCAACCAGCCACTCACTGTGTTAATGTCACCTCAAGACCAGTCAAGGAAGAAGCTCCCTGTCTGCACCTCGAATGACTACCGTGTACACCCTCATCCTCATCTACTACCTCATCCTCATCCAAATGATCAGGTTGGGTGTGTGTAGTGCAGGCTGGGTGTAATGTAACGGTTTGAATGGTCTGATCTCATCACCAGATTGGGTGTAATGTCAGTGGCAGAACATCCGTGTCTGTTGATGTATGTCTGTGTGTGTGTTTGTGTTGATGTGGATGGGTGTGTGTGTGTGTGTGTGTGTGTGTGATATGTACAGGTTGTGTGCAGTGGGAATGGCTTAGGGCAGATGGTTGTGTTGAATCACTGCAGCCCAGATGAGATGTTCCACACGTCGGCCCTAGGCTGTGGACCATCCAGCTTGAAGCCCTCATGGTGCTCTCAGAGTGGTCACACACTTCCTCCCCAACCGTGTCTCCTGCAGGGGAGAGGTATCAGTTGTCCGTCTCCGTCCTTATTTCAAAGTCATTTATATCCTTCAGTTCTGGCCCTAGTGCAGCGCTCAGCAGGTCCGTTTCCCATCATGCTCGTTAATTTATCAATAAATCATGAAGTAATGTTCTGATTGGTTTCTGTGTGAGTTGGTCAGTACTGTGGTGCTGGGTGTTGGACCCTCTGTCTCACGCTTCCTCTAGCAGGTGATGGTCTGCCTACGAGCTTGTGCCAGACACAGACAGGGCCCTCTTCTCAGCCGTACCAGTCTGCCCTTAGGTGTCCCTCCATCACCCCACCTCCCTCCACCCTCTCTCCATCTTCTGGCTACATGTTCAACCTCATGCCCACACCATATATCTCACAGGTCATTACATACCTGGGATCATGTCACGTAGGGTTAGCAAGCCAACGGCGTGCCTCTAGAGTATAAAGCATGTCACGTACAGTCAGGCACTACACAGTAACGAAACCAGTCTGCCAAGAAGCAGGTTGAACTGCAAGAACAATGAACCTGCCTGAAACGGACGTTTATTTAATAGCATTTATATACCAGTCCTCTAGAACTAGTGCTCAAATTACTGAGGATTTGTTGTGGTCTTATGTTTGTGCAAAATTATGCTGAGCTTTATGTTCAAGTTGAGTGTTTGTGTGTGTGCTGTGCAGTTCAGCCAGGCGCTGTGTGCCGTGCACTCTGATACAGTGGAGGGACAGACCAGTGGGAACTCACAGTAGGTCCACTCATCACACACACGCACGTGCACACACGCACATGCACACACACACATGCACATGTTCACACGCATGCAGGCAGACACATGCACGCATGCGGTTTAGCCATTTGAAATGCATTTGACACTAAAGGGATTGTTGTGTTTGCTTTTATTCATATGTTGATTATTGTTTTGAAATGTTTCATTCTTGTTTAGTGCCAGCTTAGAAAAATCAAAGAAGCCGTGCAACTGTACAAAATCACAATGCTTGAAACTGTAAGTGTGTGTGTGTGTGTGTGTGTGTGTGTGTGATTATCAATTATTAATTACTATTAATGGCTAAATGTAGTGAAATTGACATCTGTGTACCAGCCTCTTTTTAAACAAGGTTTGACATTTCAGCAAAATCCTGACCCTGCATTAAATGTTCCTGAATGGTCACTTCTCCTGCTGTACCTCTGTGATAAAGCACACAGACAGCATTATTGGAATGGGAGTCACCTCATTACACTCATGACTCATCTCTAATTGTTTCTCCAGTCAATCATATCCTGCTCTTGTATGGTAATACTGGGATGTGACTCTGAAATGTGCCTCATGTCTCTACTACCAGATACTGTGACTGCTTTGCAAATGGAGAGGTGTGTAGTAACTGTAACTGCGTGAACTGCTGTAACAACATTGAGCATGAGTCTGAGAGGTGCAGAGCCATTAAGGTACACTCTGTCCCTATCTGTCCCCTGTGGCCAAACCCTGCTCTCTCTGACCATGCTGCTCTCTCTGACCATGCTGCTCTCTCTGATCATGCTGACCATGCTGCTCTCTCTGACCATGCTGACCATGCTGCTCTCTCTGACCATGCTGCTCTCTCTGACCATGCTGCTCTCTCCGACCATGATGACCATGCTGCTCTCTCTGACCATGCTGCTCTCTCTGACCATGCTGACCATGCTGCTCTCTCTGACCATGCTGCTCTCTCTGACCATGCTGCTCTCTCTGACCATGATGACCATGCTGCTCTCTCTGACCATGCTGCTCTCTCTGACCATGATGACCATGCTGCTCTCTCTGACCATGCTGACCATGCTGCTCTCTGACCATGCTGCTCTCTCTGACCATGATGACCATGCTGCTCTCTCTGACCATGCTGCTCTCTCTGACCATGATGACCATGCTGCTCTCTCTGACCATACTGCTCTCTCTGACCATGCTGCTCTCTCTGACCATGATGACCATGCTGCTCTCTCTGACCATGCTGACCATGCTGCTCTCTCTGACCATGCTGCTCTCTCTGACCATGATGACCATGCTGATCTCTCTGACCATGCTGCTCTCTCTGACCATGATGACCATGCTGCTCTCTCTGACCATGCTGACCATGCTGCTCTCTCTGACCATGATGACCATGCTGCTCTCTCTGACCATGCTGCTCTCTCTGACCATGATGACCATGCTGACCATGCTGCTCTCTCTGACCATGCTGCTCTCTCTGACCATGCTGACCATGCTGCTCTCTCTGACCATGCTGACCATGCTGCTCTCTCTGACCATGCTGACCATGCTGACCATGCTGCTCTCTCTGACCATGCTGACCATGCTGCTCTCTCTGACCATGCTGCTCTCTCTGACCATGCTGCTCTCTCCCAGATCTACTTGGACAAGAACCCTGACGCCTTCCACCCTAAGATTGACAACAGGAAACGTGGGTATTGGACAGGCAGACACATGAAGGGCTGTAACTGCAAGCGCTCAGGCTGCCTGAAGAACTACTGCGAATGTTATGAGGTGAGCGGCCCTGCAGGAGTCCAGACACCCAGACACACAGACGCAGACACTCAGACACACAGACGCAGACACCCACACACCCAGCCTCAGACACCCACACACCCAGCCTCACATACCCAGCCTCCAAGACACCCAGCCTCCCAGACACTCAGACAGCCTTTAGACCTTGTTGCTAATTGATTTCCACACAGTCATGGTCTGGTGGTAGGGAACTGGTCCTGTGACCGGAGGGTCGTGGGTTCGATTCCCAGACCTGAGGCCATGACTCAGGTGCCCTTGAGCAAGACACCTAACCCCAACTGCTCCCTGGGCGCCAGACTAGAGCTGCCCACCGCTCTGTGCATGTGTGCACCACAGCCCCCTAGTAATCACTAGTGTGTGTGTGTGTGTGTGTGTGTGTGTGTGTGTGTGTGTGTGTGCTCTAACTGCACAGATGGGTAAATCGGAGGACAAATTTCGATTGCGGTGAAAAATCACAATTGACAAAATATGGCACACACCCAGACACTCTGCCTCAGATACCCAGACACCCAGCCACAGACAGCAACCCTCTGCCCATCCCAGGTCAACCCATGTAGTGCTTGTGTTACAGGCCAAAATCATGTGCTCGTCCACCTGTAAGTGTGTGGGCTGTCGTAACTATGAGGGGAGTCCTGTGAGGGAGCGTCCAGGATGGAACAGACACACCTCTAACTGCAACACCTACAGCACCAAGTGAGATGTGACCTCCAGAACATGACCTATGTGAGGAATTGAATCAACCACGTCGGAGGACTGGTGGTCACTTCACGCAGCTATTATGCTTTCGCTGGATGTGTGTGTCCTTTGTTTATAGTTGGACGTAGTTGTGCAAAGTGCACGTAGTTGTGTGAAGTGCACGGGGAGCCCTCACAGTTCCCGTGTCCTCCTGTGACACCTCCACAGTCAGGGCCGTGTTTGCCTCCCACATCCAGGTCCAGTGGAGAGAAGTGTGTGCCTCCCTGGACCAGTGGCCAATTAAACACAGCACTGGCAATACGTGAAGTCCCACCTGATATATCGATCCTTTGACAAACTCATTATGTTTTAACACAACAGAAATAAGAATAGCAATCATTGCAAACAGCAAATGCAATATTGTTGCAAGACTCCGTTCATGTGAGTGGACATGAGGGGATGTTTAAGATAAGTGAAACGGTGCTTTAGAAGTGAGGGAGTAGTGACAGATTAGAGATGTACTACTGCGCTCATATTCTCCCCAGGCTACATGCTTTCGTTTTGTGTTATTTCTGGTTCGGCCACTTGTTATTTTCCAAATGTCTGCCGTAACGTGTTTCTTTTCCCGGCAGTCATGGAAGGTGTGTGTGTGTGTGTGTGTGTGTGTGTGTGTGTGTGTGTGTGTGTGTGTGTGTGTGTGTGTGTGTGTGTGTGTGTGTGTGTGTGTTGATAGGTCTCCTCTGTCATGCATCACGCCCGACGTGGTGGATGCCACCTGTGGATGTCTGCTGATGCAGGCGGAGGAGGCGGAGAAGGACGGGTGTGCTCTGTCCCGGGCAGAGGGCCTGGTCCTCGAGGAGTTCGGACAGTGCCTGACACAGATTGTCCACTCCATATTCAAATCCACAGGAGTGCAGTGGTAGAATACACAGGACGTTACTGCCGTTCACCTGCTCGCTGTCACAGATGGTTGCTGTTAAAATATCACTAATAATATTTCATCATTTGATGTTAATGGTTTCCCCCTTCTGTTGTACCCTTGTTTACATATTTTCTTTGTTTGTTGTATTCTTAACATATCTTTTTCCAATTTGCACTTACTTGTTGTGTGTGTATTGCATATCTGTGTGTGTCCTTATGCATATTTTGACTTTTTGATGTTTTATTATAACCATTTAAATATATTTATGGGAATGTTCATATGAGTGGTCACTAACCATACTCCTGGTTAAAAAAAGAAAAAAACTTTAATCATACTATTGGTGCTGTTATTTATTTATTTATTTATTTATTTATTTATGTTTATGAAGCCTTTGTTGTTGTTTGTTGACTTGACAACATCTCAGTGTTTTAATGTCTTTTGGGATACATATAGGGATAACACCTTATATATCCATATGAGATTAACACAATATGATTTGTCTATAACCCTATTCCTTTGTTTTTAAAAGCCTGTCATTCATGATGTGCATTTAAAGTAAAGCAGAAATTCACTGCCTTGTGTTTGCTGTCTGATTTGTAGAACTGATAGTAAACCTCACTATTGATCTTCATTAAGGTGGTTGTGTTCTTGACGTCAGCTTTTGTGTGAGTTAATATAGACGGTTTTGCCGTGATAGGCCAGGGACGGGCTATAGCTGTTTCTCACAGTGGGCTGTATCGAACCAGGTGGCCTGATGGGAATAAAAAGGGGCTAGAGAAGCTCAGACTCACTGCTCAGTGTCAGACAGCTCAGACTCGCCACCTTAGCTCTGGACAATTCAGACTCGCCACCTCGGCTCTGGACAAATCAGACTTGCCAACTTGGCTCTGGACAAATCAGACTCACCAACTCAGCTCTGGACAAATCAGACTTGCCAACTTGGCTCTGGACAAATTAGACTCACCAACTCAGCTCTGGACAAATCAGACTCGCCATCTCGACTCAGGACAAATCAGACTCGCCATCTCGACTCTGGACAAATCAGACTTGTCATTCAGCACCGGACCCCAAGCCTTTGCTGGTAGGGTGAAAATGGTAAATACATTTACGCAACTTGTCCTCAAACATCAATCTAAAACTAATATTGATTTTGCTTAATTGATGTTTCTCCTACACTAGATTCCAAGAACACAGATCATATGGACGTGTTCAGTTGTGATAGTAGTTTTGACGGTGGAATCTCTCTGCATTCATAAGGTGTTTATTCACTTCAAAAACTCATAATTAAAGTAGTTGAGGTGCTGTTCTTTTAAATGAAAAAATGCTTTCAGTTTTCAACATTTTTTCAATTTTAACAGACAACTGTGTCTAAGAACTGGGGACCACAGTCGATGCTGTACCTTAAGGGCAAACGTGAGTGTGTCCCTCCCTGCCTAACATCTAACGTCACCAGCTCTGTGCCCCACGGCCACTCTGACCTGCCAAGCTGTTTTGTAGATTCACTGAAAAACAGGTGCAGCATTTGTTTAGCAAATTTATCAGAACCAGGTTTTCAAGCACCTGTCGACTATCAAAACAGGTCTTCTCAAGGCACAACTGTGATCATTAAGATGTGTAAAGCAACAGTAAGCACACTGTTTAGAGTTAATTAGCTGGAAATGAAAATATGTGGATAAAACAGAAATTAGCTGTAATTTATATTTTTAGTTATCAACATAGTAAACAAACTGAAGCAGGCTATTTTTACCTCTGTAGTCAGTGTCCCGTTGGCATGGCAGTACAGAGCCTCACTATGCTTGTCCTTTTATAAGTTTTAATGTTTGAAAACCAAAACATCACACTTAAGAAAAAGTGTGTAAATTTCCAGTATGTAAATCACATTATATCCCAACCTTGTGTAAATACTACATACTCTTCAGTCAATCATATGCATGCATCAACAGCATGATTGCAGAATAGATTAGCCATACTGGAATAGATTTGCCATGTGGGAATAGCTGTCCTTGTTGTTTATTTAGTTTGATTTATACTTTCCACAGATGGTAGAAGATATGTCCGGGACAGTGATGATGGTATTTATAAATCAGGGTTAAAGAACTGGTACTCGGTTATCAAAGGTACGGAGCGGCTCCTGTCACTTTCTGATTCCATGTGTCTTATTGAAGATTAAGGAAATGTTGTCATTCTTTTGCTGTGTTTTGTGTTCCTGCTGCTGTGTAGAGTTCCGTAAGCTGAAGACAGTGGATGCTGAGGGAGTCACACAAATCTTCACTTTACACAACGTACTGATCCATTACACAGAGTAGCACGCCTACCAGCCTGTCAACATTCAAACTGTTCATATATTTGTAAAAAAATAATAATAATTATGTCAAATAACATTAACATTTTGATTTTTGCAAGGTTTCTAATCATGTTTGATTCATGGTGTTCCTGGTGAGCTGTCAGTAGATTGATAGTAAAATATTTATTAGTATATGTTACATAAATGTTATCATTTAATAGATTACTAAAATCTACATGTGTTGCTTGAGTCAGCGAATGAGATGCCCTGCTCACACACTTCATCTCAATATTTATTCTGTGTACAGTGTCTTGACAGTGTCCAAGTGCCGTGCTGGTAAATTAAACTGTTCCCTCTGTTCAATTAAAGTCATTTGGCAGTGTGATTTCTCCATGGGCTCTACATCCACGTTTACCCACAGGAGGTAGAAGGACTGAAGCAGACCGACTCTGTTTAGACCCCACAGCTGTGAACCTAAAGCTCCAGATCACGCGTGAGCTGTAGCACCCCAGACTACACCCCTCACCCCCCAGACTCCACCCCTTGCCCCTCCCACTGCGAGGATCTCACGCAGGCGGAGCAAGCCCCTCACCCTTCAAAACAGGACCGATACAAGCTGGATCATGTTTCACGTGGACCGTGTGATGTCACATGGTGCTGGTGTCAAATGTGTTTTTTTTGCTGAGTGTCTACACTGCAGCAGATGAATGGCATGTATATCACCGGCGTTCACACACAACACTGGGTCAGTTCCCATGGAGACATCACTTCAAAACATTCAAATCTTTAACACAATGTTTGTTTACTTATTAATCTGCAAGAATCTAACAGGCCTCATTGTTCAGTGAACACTGTACATCATGAAAACACACGCACATCCAATAAAACACCAAAACCACACCAGTTCATATAAATGAAAATTTGACTTCAAGCTGTAAATATACAATTTCTTGCATATTAATTGTATTACAAATGTATTCCTGTGACCAGTGGCGGACTTAGCAATTTGGGGGCTCAAGGCGAATTTAGCTAAGGGGGCCCATCAACATTAATATGCGAGAAATAAGTTAGCTAGTCAGGGGGGCCCTACAGTGGGCTGCAGTGGGAGGGGCCCAAGGCAGTTGCCTAGCCACGCCTCTATGCAAAGACCGCCTCTGTCTGTGACAGACCTGTTTGTTCATGGTGGCTTGTGAAGGTTAGAACTCGTGTTACAGTGTCTGCCATTACCAGCCATAGCTGCTTCTTTTGATAACAGGGGAAGCATGTAAGGTCATGGTGGGCATGTACAATATCACAAAGAGATGCACTCCACAGAAGCACAGCTTTCAAACACAGCTTTCAAAGTAGAGAAAGCTGATCATAGCTACAAAACTTCTTATTTATATATATATAATTGAAATTAGCATGGACAAAATGCCGGTTTACCTAAGTGACTATCTAAGATCATTTTATCAATTAGTCTTTTTAACACAACAGATAGTACATGTATTTAATACATACATAGTTAATTCCAGCTTCAACTATATCAGTGTCATGTAATGAGACAAGGATGTGTTTGGGTGTGGTTCTAGAAACACAGTAGGAGTACTGGATTGCCTAAGGCAGACCAACAACAGGATGGGGAGAGCAAAGATAATAAATAGCAGGCAAAATGTTGGGCCGCCTGGCTGATACCCTGGACCTGACAGAGGCTGGATGGGACCGCCATCTTGCCTTATGTATAAATAGATGGGTCTGTCATTAGGGAAGAATGGTGGCCTGTTTTGTTGTTGAACAAGGTGAGTGGTGGTTTATATTGTACACTGAAGAATGTGTTCCTGGCGGTTCTAGGAAGAGAGGAGCAAGTTGTCTTTGTAAATTACATATTGAAAAGTCTCAAAGCCATTGGAGACGCAGATGGGCTAATGCACCCCTGCATGAGGGATCCAGAAATGTGCTGACCCATGACCTCAGTCTCTGGGGCAGCCTGGGGCAGCTCCCAGCGTTCCTGGGGAGGGGGATACCTGATTAAGGATAGAAGACACAGTTGTGTGTTTGGTGCAGCATGGCTCCTGCTGAACACATCAGAGAAGTCAGAGTATTCAGAGTGAAGGAGAGTAGCATCAGGGTTTAATGGGCTCTGTGTTTCTGTTAGCGGACATGTCATCTGTGCAGATGTACAGGGACAGCAGGGTTGGGACACTCCTTGTGGGCAGTGGGAGACAGAAGGAGCACCCGGGTACGGGCCAGTCTGTGTGTGCTTGAGGTTTTCCACAGAGGGTGACATGCAGATGTCACCCTGCATGTCAGTTCGGCTTGGAGAGTTTTGTTAAATCCTCAGCAATCAGTAATGTCAGTAACGTTACTCAAATCTTACCACTTTTTTCGGTAACGAGTAATATAACGCGCTACTATTTCCAGTCCAGTAATCAGATTAAAGTTACTTATCCAAATAACTGTGCGTTACTATTTTTATTTTCCCTAGTAAAAAAATATATTTTTGCTTTCTTCTTGGCTCAGTTCTACTTTTGCGTCTGACCGTAGCGCTCGACTCCGCACGCTGCGCGCGACCCTGTGAGAGCGCGAGCGCGTTTTACAAGTCATTTTTTGCAGTGTCCTCCCGTAACGATATGTGGTAGTATAAAGAAACACCCCTCAAAAACAGGGGAAGGAACATTTACCTGAAGAATTTTAATGTTGCACTGTGTTCCACGTTTGAAAAGTGCTGGAATTTTGACTAACGTCACCTACTTTAAAATGCTTGAAATTGTAATGGTATTTCGTTTCACAAGCTGTCTGACTGAACAGGGGTGGGTTTCCCGAAACGTTCGTAGCGCTAAGTACTTCTTAACCTCGTAGGTTTCATACGAGGTTACGAAGTACTTGGCGCTACAAACGTTTCGGGAAATCCACCCCAGTTCGCTTGTATTACGTTTACAAATAAATTTACAAATAATACCGCGCAGCTACACAAACGTAATGTCAGGAGAGTCTTGCCCTTTAAGTGACACTGGGGGGGGGGGGGGGGGGGGGTGTGACTGCGCGCGCCAGGGTTGCGTTATCAATAAAGCTTCCCTCCCTAATTTTTGGATTAAGCAGTTTCTGCCTGGGTTACCGAACCTGCTTCAATACATTGTTACTGTTAAACATGCACTTCCAATAAAGTGAGTATTGGAAAATTTTATATTGCTGCTTAATGTAACAACTAAAGTAACTTGTAATCTAACGTAGTTACTTTTAAAATCAAGTAATATGTAACGTAACTAAGTTACTTTTAAAAGGAGTAATCAGTAATCAGTAATCGGATTACTTTCTCAATGTAACTTAGCCATCACTGTCAGCAATACACCAGTAGCAAACAAACAGAAAACTGATCCCATAATTTTAAGCGTTTCCCTTACTGGTAAAAAAGCCCCAACCTCAATATCTCCCTACCTAGCAACCTACTAACTTATCTACTAAGCTAACACCATGCCGATCTTAATACTGAGCTACCTACCAATCTATGTAGCTAGGAGCCTACCTACTGTACTCATATCTACTAAGTCACCCACCTACCTATCTAACTAGTAAAGTACATATCTATAGCCTATATGCTATTTCCAGCTAGTATGTAGATAGAAAATGGTAATAACATATGAAGCTGGGCTTTTTGAAGAGAATGTTCATCTACACACCAATCTCTATATGTAATGCGGTGAGTACGGGAGTGTACACACCTCGTGTAAAAACAAAGAGAGAGGTGGACATCTTAGTAGATGTAAATGTGCCATATTTGTCAATTGTGATCGAAATTTGTCCTCCGCATTTACCCATCTGTGCAGTGAGAAAACACACACACACACACACACACACATACACACACACTAGTGATTACTAGGGGGCTGTAGATCACACGTGCCCAGAGCGGTGGGCAGCCCTAACCCGGTGCCCGGGGAACAGTTGGGGTTAAGTGCCTTGCTCAAGGGCACCTCAGTCATGGCCTGGAGCCTGGCACTCAAACCCACGTTATTTTCATTTTGACTTCCAACATGTAGATCTGTGTCAAACATCCACGTTAATCCTGGTTAATCCTAGTGAAAGTGATGCTGCTACAACCATCCCTTTATTATAACTATCTTTGGTTTCCCGTATTCATACGAATTTATGTTATGTTATATATCATCATGGCCAAAGTGTACAATTATTGTCGAATTATGATTATTGTTACTGAAACAACTGGTGTCCGTGCGCTATAAAGCGATGTTTTAATGCAACGAAACAGGTTCATAAAAGTCCTTCCGTCCAGTCTTTATGTACAGAACACACACAGCAGAATTAACGTGCATGCTTAACACAGACCTACATTTCAGAAGTCAAAAATAAAAACAACTCAAAATGAAAATGCCTCATATCCACAGAGGCTGTAATGAAACTGTAATAAAAGTCTGCTTTAGCCTTGCTTTCCAATAAGGCATTACACCCGTTAGCGGAGGGGGGGCGGACCACTGTACGAGAGGACACCGGCAGGTGAACACACACAGCAGGCGCTCCGGCACAAGGACACAGACCTCCCGAACATTGCAGCACACACCGCATTTCTTCACACTCGGATCTCTTACCCGCACACACCAAAGGACATAATGGCGATCGGGGGCCGCGCTTTCAACTTGCTCAGGGCGTCTGTGAGACAGCAGATTACACACAGGGCCGGAATAATGTCAAAGCCGGCCAAACACGAGCTGACAGCTGGGGTGAGTAACCCACCAGATCTGCTCCAACATGCCGACGCAGCGCGCAGCGAATATACTCATCAACAAAACGTGGATTATCGCGTCTGTAGCTCCATCTTTTAATGATATGAGCATTAAATAATAATTAGAGCGAATTATTTTCGATTTTTTTATATCGCACGTTGTCCTTGTAATTAAAGGAAGACGAAACCAAAAGATTAACGCCATTGGCGGTGTCACTGTCCTCACGTACAATGGTATGATATCGCGGAGTATGAAATGCAAGTCGGTAGTCTATATTTTAATATGGGGTGTATGAGGCGCAGAACGGGTGTTTTGGTGCACGGTGTCGTCGGTTTCTCCGTTTTCTCCCTATTCTGTATAGTCTGTATAGTCTGTGTAGTCTGTATAGTAATACTTCTGGGAAGCGGCCAAACGTGTGACCTTGTGACCAAATAAAGTCAAACACCATTTACTACAGAAACCGGTTAGACCAATGTTAATTATTTCTGAGCCAGATCAAAGTGCCTCTGTAAAATGTATTATGGATTAATTCAGAATACTTTGGGACTAAAATCACATATCGTTGTTAAATGCTAGGCCTGGTAGAGAGGCTACAGTGTCAAAGTAGGCCAAGGCCTGATATGCCCGACGGTGTTGGACGCACAGAATCATGCACGTAAAATGTTTTCCTCAAATACAACACATAAACTGCACCTAACACTTAAAATACAACACATAAAATGCTCCTCAACACTCAAAAATGATTTTAAGGTTGTCTCTTGTCAGTTATTTTGCATTGAAATTACATAGACGCGTTTTTTTTTTCTTTTTACTGTTTTTGTTTACTTTAGTTTAATGAACTGGATAATCGTTTGTTTACGTCTTGACAGACCTCATGACCTCAAGTAAGTCCCAGATCTCTTCAGCTAGTTACAAACAAGGACGGACTGATAACTGATTAGGGACGTACACACACACACACACACACACACACACACACACAGTGTATATATATGAAAATACAGAATGTTGCTCTAAAAGTTGTGCTTAGTGTTGCTTGTCATAGCATTCAGCTAGATGTTTTGATGAATGTTCAGGAATTTTATATGGGCATTTCCTTACTTCCTTTTAAGACATCTGTATCTGTGTGTGTGTGTGAGTGATGTCATATATATGGGACTTATATATATCCCACTCATATATATATATGAGCGGGATATATATAAGTCCCACCCCCCTAAACCACTACCACTATTGCTAGTAGGATTGGCTTTGTTGTTTTCTCTTACACATAACTGTCCCTTGCTTGATACAATCTAAATTGGGATACCGTTATAGTCACACATCATTCCCTCTTACAGCTGATCATTTAGATATCGGCACAAATCTCACACCCAGCAGAATAACCACCAACATACGATTCTGCTTTTCCTGGTACCATTACCCAGTTCTGGTTCTAATCAGGTTCTGGATGAGGTACGCGGCCAATGTCTGTTGCCCCAGGTCAAAGATGGACCAAACTCTCTCCTGTTTACTCAGTATTTGAAACTTCATTCAAAACTAAACAAGACTGAAATGTTTAACTGTATGTTTGCATGCGCTCCTCTCCTTACAGGAACAAGCTGTTGGCATGTTGGCGATGCTTCTGACGATCCTGGTTCCGTCTGGATGGATCCTGGCGAACCTAGAGAGCTACAAGAAGCGTCCCTGAGGACGTGCTGCGACAGTCAGATCGGACATCTGCATTCCATCCCAAAAATCCTATTTATGTCTCATAAATAAACGAATGTACAAACCACCAAAGCAAACGTCTCAGTTCACAGACTGCAATTAAATTGTAATACAATTGTAACAGTTAAAAAGTAGCATAATGCAGATCTGACAGAAATTTGGTAATAGTACTGGATTAATGTTGCTTCAGTATTGTGGAAAATGGTTCAAACCCTGTTGTTACGTGTGCATGTTTTGAATAGTGAAGTTATAGATGTAGGCTATGGTAAGCACACAATTACACACAATTGTCTGCTGCTGTGTTTCTTTGAAGTCCAAAGGTCTGCTACGGGTCCCCCAGCGCAGTGCAATCTGGGTAATATTAATACACCCTCTTTTGCTCCCAGAAATGGTTCTAGCATTATACATGAAAATGCATGGAATATATGAGACAATATGAAGGCTTGTGGTTTGTGACCATATAGGCTAATCATCAGGTATCCTGGGTGATGTTATCTGCTCTGGTGGAAGAGAGGAAGCACCTTCTTTCTTTCTTTTAAAAGACACCAGTGACCAACTTACTGTCACCTTTAAATAAAAAGTATCTGGGAGTCCAGGAGTGCGATATCCAGATGTGAGATCATCATCATCAGGTCAGATGAAGATGCTGAAATGCAGTCCCAGAGAAGACCTTAAATTTGTAGACCTTAAAAATCTACAAATGCCAAAAAGTAATATGTGCTAAACAGATCGAGTTAGAATTTCAGAGTGAGGTACAATCCAGAACAGAACAGGAAATGTGTGTGTGTGTGTATATATATATATATATATATATATATATATATATATATATATATATATGTATATACACACACACACCAATATGTTGGCCTGAAATTAAGAGAGAATTTGCAGGAAGAAGCATCTATTAAACCCCTGAGGCCGTTGGGCTAGATTCCTTCATTGGCATGTTCCTCACGGTTCTCAGAGCAGATAAACAGCCCCACAGAGACTTTACGGTGAGATACAAACTGCTCCTCAGCTCCCATAGCAAGGATTTATGTGGGATGTTGCTAAGAGACCAGTCACGTTGGTAAAGATTTGAAATAGTGTGTACTACAGATAATACACACCAGATTGTACGGCGCACATGAAGAAATAACGCCTATAAACACAATCATGATGCGCCTTTTCTTTTCAAATAGTTTTTCGAGGTGCCCAACTGCAGGATGAGGTATGGAGCTCCAGCTCAGTATGGAGATCTGTTCTCACACAAACCTACAACTCGTGGTCAGAAGCTCCTGAGCTGAATGCAGTGCATTTCTGCAGAAGTCACCAACTGAAGCAGGTCCCCCCACCTATTAGGACGCATGACGAGTGAAGCATCACACACTTCTCACCCAAACGGCCAACACGTACCAGTAAACAGCGGTGTGGGATGACTGGAGGAAAAGTGCATGTGCATTAACTTCACTTTTTCATTAGAAGCCCCTGGTGCTTTCTTGGACCGTACGGGTCATCACAGTTTGCCGCCCCTCACACACTGCAGCGTGCTTTAGAAAAACGAGCACACTTATCTCAACCGCCTGTGCCGTTGCTCTTGGTAACTGCTCTCCTGGTTCCTGAGGAACAGACGAGCCAGTTAACGATTATCTCCACACGTGACACCACCCTGGGGAGGCTGGCAGGGCCCCGCAGGACGAGGAGTCTTAAGAGGGAGTGCGGGGCCCCGCCCCCTCCACTCCACCGTACCTGTTTCACATGCTACATTTCACAGAAGAGGCTTAAACTCAACGTCACTGTAACACTGAGCATAAATATATTCTCTTTCACTCAGCTAAAACACAATGACCAATGTACAGTGGAGATATGGTCAGTCATCATTTTCTCAATCTTTTTTTTTTTATGGACAAAAGAAATGGCTCCTACTACTTACAGTGTGAAAAATCTCAGTGGAGACATCTTTAAACATTTCATTTCACTCATTAGGAATTCAGTTTTCTGGACTGTTGGAAAGACAACTACCCTAAGTCCCGCTTTTATGTAGTGTGCAAGAAGGTTATTTTTACAAATGGGATTTAACCCGACAAGCTCATTTGATGTAATTGGTGGGCTGGCATGAAATAAATTGTTCTGTTCACCGTTTAACGAAGGAAAGAGCCTGTTGCTGATCTTGGATCCACTTGCCCTCGGCATAGACAGAAAGGACAAAACAGCAGAAAAAAACAACAACTCTGAAAACGTCTTTAATGAAATACCTCAGGTCATATCCCAATACTAAACAAGCAGATATTTTCCCAGGGCTGCGAGAGTGTGTGTGTGTGTGTGTGTGTGTGTGTATGTGTGTGTGTGTGTGTGTGTGTGCTTATGTGAGTATGTCCTGTGCTTGCTGCTCCACCAACACAGCCATGCTCTTCACATCTTCACACCAGAAGTCCAGCCGCTCCTTCATACCCTTGATCTGTGCACACACACACACACACACACACACACACACACACACACACACACACACACACACACACACACACACACACACACACACACACACACACACAGTCACTCAGGGGCAAAGGCTTCCTTGTAGAAAAGGCCACAGTGCAGTGCTGAAGAGACTGAAGATCAGTCAAAGCCCTGATTGTGCTAGAGATGGTGACATCAGGCTCTGACGCCAACAGCCATCACAGCCTCCAGCTTCCTGCATTCCTGAATCCATTAATAAGACTAGACGCATGTGCAAGAGGGGCGAGGGGCTGTGTGTGTGTGTGTGTGTGTGTGTGTTCGGTACCTGTGGCAGGTCCAGCACTCTGGGCTGCACCCAGGTCATCTGGACTTTCTGGTCCACCTCATCAATGCTCCCTCTGATCAGACCCACAGACAGAGCCTTCATCACCAACAGCTCCACCTGAGAGACAGAGAACACCTGTGACAGCTCCACCTGAGGGACAGATAACACCTGTAACAGCTCCACCTGAGGGACAGAGAACACCTGTAACAGCTCCACCTGAGGGACAGAGAACACCTGTAACAGCTCCACCTGAGGGACAGAGAACACCTGTAACAGTTCCACCTGAGGGACAGAGAACACCTGTAACAGTTCCACCTGAGGGACAGAGAACACCTGTAACAGTTCCACCTGAGGGACAGAGAACACCTGTAACAGCTCCACCTGAGGGACAGAGAACACCTGTAACAGCTCCACCTGAGGGACAGAGAACACCTGTGACAGCTCCACCTGAGGGACAGAGAACACCTGTGACAGTTCCACCTGAGGGACAGAGAACACCTGTAACAGCTCAACCTGAGGGACAGAGAACACCTGTAACAGCTCCACCTGAGGGACAGAGAACACCTGTAACAGTTCCACCTGAGGGACAGAGAACACCTGTAACAGCTCCACCTGAGGGACAGAGAACACCTGTGACAGCTCCACCTGAGGGACAGAGAACACCTGTAACAGCTCCACCTGAGGGACAGAGAACACCTGTAACAGCTCCACCTGAGGGACAGAGAACACCTGTAACAGCTCCACCTGAGGGACAGAGAACATCTGATGTTGTAAAACTGATGTTGTAAAACTTGTGTGTGTCACGGATCAAACTAGTGCAACATCTAAAATAACCAGAAAGCAGCATTTACAATAGACTAAGAATTCTAAAACCTTCTAAAATAGAGAAAACAAGTTAAATATGATCTAATCACTGTGATACAGTATATGATGTGAACGAGATATTCAGGCTGTAAAAACACAATCACACCCAGCTGTTGCCCTAAACCCTGCAGCACCGCGGGAGGCCAGTGGTGGAGCCCAACCACGGTACTGCAGGGCCAGAACCACGGTACCGCAGGGCCAGAACCACGGTACCGCAGGGCCAGAACCACGGTACTGCAGGGCCAGAACCACGGGACCGGGGACATACCTCGTTCAGGGGGACCTTGGTGCTCTGAGCGATTTCCTGGAATGTCAGCTGCCTGTGATTGGCTGGCCTGGTGAAAGTCATCTGAGGAAAGAGTTAAAATAGCTGGGTACTCATTACGAACACAAACCCAACCATCTCTAAACTGCATGAGACTGAGGAACTGGCTTTGTTAAGAAGCATACACAGAACAGGTGTTAAAATACCAGCTTTCTGTAATCTACAGATTTATACCACTCTCTCTTCAGACAGAAGTGTCAAAAGGTGTTCAGTCAGGTTCATTAACAAAATCCAGGACTGGATTTAGATTAAGAGGTCCAGATATGAGCCCCCATGTGGTTCTTCTGTCAGCCAATCACGATGCTTACCTCCATCACACACAGAAGCTGGATCTTCTGCATGAGTCTGGCTTCCTGTGCAGCAAGGTCAGGCTGCAACACAAACAGACAACAGTCTCTTCATGTTTCCCACACACCCTCAACACCACAACAATCTCTCCCTGTTCCCCACACACCCTCAACACCACAACAGTCTCTTCCTGGCATGTCATTATATCACTGCAGAATTTGTTGTATGGGCCACTTTCTGGACGTCCATCAACACGGTTATAAATGTTGACATAACCAAGACTCCAGCTTTGACGTTTAAAAAAATCACCAATAAATATGAGTAATTATGAAATATTTAATATCAGATTAAATATCCAGCATGTGTAAAGATCCTCTCCCCTTACCTGCTGTCCCCAGACTGATTTCAGAGCCTGAAACTTCTCCACGTTCCCTGAGTTAAAGGCGTAGAGAGTCTCTATGAGCCATTGTTTATCTGTGTTTCTCAAGGACTCCAGCACTGGATGCATCAGCTACAAATAAAGCACGTCACCTTTATCAATCGATAAACACCAACCACACCAATAAACAACAGAGGCCTTCAATTACAGGTGGAACTGCTGCATGGAGGTTTAGTCCAATAACATACCAGCTCTCCAAAATTGTACACGCCCTCCCCAAGCAGGCCAGCCAATCCAAGTGTAAAAGCTCTTTCTTGCTGTTCTGCCTCTAAAAGAAAAATAAAAGACCACAGTAAGCACATTGAGCAAAGGTCAGTTATCTTGGCCTGAATATAGGGTCTATGCTATTCACACAGTGCTACTCAGTCCAGAACACCCAGTCCCCTCGTGCGGAGGTTTACCGGGCAAGTCTTTGGCGTCCACACAGCCCAGGTAGTGGAGCGCGTCCTTGTAGTAGAGCGCGTGGTTTCCAATGATGCGGTAATATTTGCTGGACAGGTCATAGAAGCGCCCATGCACCGACGTCACACCCGCAAGACCATTCAACAGAACCTCCACCTCCTCAATCAGTTTCTAAAGAAGACAGGACTGTAAGAACCAGCACACAACCTGACACCTGAACCCAACAACCCAACAACCCATCAACCAAACAACCCATCTCACCAAAACCCAACAACCCACAAAACCCAACAACCCACCAAACCCAACAACCCACCCCAAGCATAGCTCAACAGCAGGCCTGCTCTTACCTTTGTTGCAGGAAGATCACTGATGTCTAGCTTGAGGCTTCCGATAGCAGTTTTGCACAGGATCACTGCTTCATCACTTGCCTTCACCTTATTACAGGGGTGGGGATGGCACAAAGAGAATAGAACATGAATAAAATAAAGACACATTTTCTGAGCAAGTAAACTGTAAAGATGGCATAAAATACCACACTACCTTTTCTTTTGTTTTTTCAAGAAAAGTTATGGCAGTATTTGGATCTGTTGAAAATAGACACAAGTTTAAATAGGTAACGATACAATGAACATTATAATTATAATAATATATAATACTATGAGTACTATAATGTAATTATTAATTACTATACATTATAGTACTATAGTAATTATAGTAATTATTATACATGAACAGTTCACTCCCACACAGTCACAGCACACAAACAGACACGGTTACCTGGCATTTGTCTGACAACATGGAGAACAATTTCTACTAGCGACAATGGATTGATTCTAAAATAAAAAATAAATAATTAGTAATACAATCACAATATTAATAAATGCATCTTGTGTATGTTTCTCAAACCAGAAACTCAGCAAGTGGCACAAACCCACCTGTGTTCAAAGTCACTGATGAAGTTTTCATAAAGCTGTGGAATACAAATAATCCAGTTTACATTTCTCTGTACAGAAACGTATAGATTAATTTGACAATAAATTCACTAAAAGGTTTACCTGAATGATGGCGTCCCCTTTGGAGAAGATGGGGTCTTGGACAAAATCAGTCAGCTTCAGGGTGAGTTGATGCCACAGTCTAATAACACAGAAAAACACCAGTATTGCATTTGGAGTATGTTTTATACTCTATTTCTATATCTTTAATTCAGATTTCACAGGTACCATAACTTGACTAATAAGTCAAGATAATCAAATAATGTTCCCAGTACAGCATGATATTATTTTTCTTATAACATTGTTATTACCACCGTTAGCTTAGCCTGCTAGCCGGGCTGAGTGACTCAGCTAACGCCACAGGCCACAAGCAGCCTCGCCACCCTAGTTCAAAGACACAGCCTCACTTTCTGTTGTACAGGTCCTCCAACTTGTGCCATTCCGTGGCCATTTCCGTCGTGGGACTCTTGCTCTGCTGCTGTTTGAGGTATCCGAGGACATCTTTCATCCTGGCGGCCGAGGGGTTTCACTCTTCTCGGTAGCGTACCGCTGCGATATACGAGCTCCCGACACCGGCCTTGTTCTTCTCCTCGATTTGTGAGGAGGGACCAGGTCGAAAACTCAACACTTCCACCAAGTGGTGAGATGTGATATTGCTTGACGTGCAGGACGTTCGAAGTTTGTTCAGTTTGTTAGCTTAGAAAAATAAATCTAAAGTGAAACTAGAAGCAGAGTGAAATAGCTCACAGCAACTACGAGAATTAACTGTGGGGGAAAGTTTCTCTTAGAAATTAAGGAATTATATTCAGCTTCTGTATTTTTTTTATTTTATTATAACTTCACAACAAAACTTTTGAATACACAACATAATACAAATTACTAAGTATTCTTTCATACATACTTTACATAAACTTTACCAAAATATCACAAGGCCATTTAAGACAATATTGAGTAACTTGCCTCTTTAACACAAAAGAAAAATTCATTGTTGTGGTTAAAACATTGATCCTAATTGGAAAATCTTCCAGAAGATGTTTAGGAGTGTGACTATCCTGCAGGATGAAATGATCCGGCTGTAAAGACATCACGCGGTGTCTGCACACAAGGACATGGTGGTGTTCTTGCTCTCTTTCACTATATGCTAAAGCACTGAATGAGCACATCAACATGGCTCCACCCACTAGGGTAGAACACACAAGATAACTGCTTTTAAACTGTATTCATGTTTCTAAAAGAACACACACACACACACTGATAACTGTACTGCGCAGAAAACAGGTGTGTCACACTGCATGACAGAGCGACCCTGGGCAGGTCTGTGCAGGCCAGCTACGTCACGCAGAAACCAGCTGTGTTGGAAAAATATTACTGCCTGGACAGACTGTCAAAAACAGAATAGTGGCAATAACATCATGTGTGTATGTGTGTGTGTGTGTGTGAGAGTGTGAGCCTGTTACATACCAGATAGTGTAATTCAGAATTCAGGTGTGTGTGAGCAGATGGAAGAAGACGTCCATGCTGTGGCAGGAGAACTATCTTGCTTTCAGGATACTTAACCAGCAGAGTTTATATATTCGCATTTCACACGCTGCTGTATCTGTGCCGCCAAACCCATCCTGCTCTTTATTGTGAGGTGGTATGAGCCGTGAATGAGAGCGGCTGAGGGCACCATCAGTCCGAGTGGTCTTCATCATCCTCCTCCTCCTCGTTCTGCTCCGGGTTGTGGAGCGGCTGGTGTGGAAGGCAGTGCAGCTCGTGGGGTTGCAGTTTGGTCATTGTCCCGTCTGGTCCGAGCTTCAGAGGCTGGATCACGTGGTTCCTGAGGGACAGGCTTGTCAGTCAGCACAGTTACCAAACAGGCATTTTTGTTCTTTAGATACACGAAAATGAAACAGTCTTAGATCTGTAGATTTGGAAACTTAGATTTGTGAATCACCTATGGTGGAGTTTCTAAGTTACTCTTGTGATGTTTATTCAGATACGTAGGGCTTATTTCACTGAACAAATATGTAATTTCATCTACACCGAGATCCTGCTGTAGTTATTTTTACATCCACTCTCTAAAGCCAGTGACGGACAATAACAGATGATAACAGTCAATAACATATGATAACAAACAATAATAGACAATAAGAGACAATAACAATGTAAAACACAAACACACATGCAAAAACACAGTGGTACATGTGTGTAAAGAGCTGGGTGGGCGGAGCCTGACTCTGGTGTGCACCTGGAGAGTTTGTCAAACATGTTGACGAGCTTCATGGCCTCGTACTCCTTCTGCTCCTCCGTCATGCCCTCCATGGGGTTGGGCTGCTCCTCCTCCACCCGCCCAGTGACGGGGTTAATACTGCAGGAGCATCATCACATGCATCATACTCATATCACACTCATATCACACTCACACTTACACTCACACTTACACTCACACTGGCACTCACATCACACTCACACTCACATAACACTCACATCTTCAGGTTGAACGGAGAGTTGAACTGAAATCTTTGAGTAGTGAAAGTGTGTTGCAAAACTCAGAAGCAGTTGCACAGAGCACAACAGCAGTGCCTCCCCGTGGAGATGTAGGCAAGTTAGTGGTGCTATTCTAAGATCAGCTTCCTCTAAAAAAATGTAAAAACTGGTTCAACACACATACTGTCACTCTAAACCAGTTCTAAATCAACACACTTACTGAACCTGCTCTGATACACATCACCCCTCCAGTGACCACTGCAGTGTGGTGAAATTGTAGATGTGTGTGTGTGTGGTTTCTCTTGTGTGGTGTAATTGTAGATGTGTGAGTGTGTCTGTAGTTTCTCTGGTGTGGTGTAATTGTAAATGTGTGTGTAGTTTCTCTGGTGTGGTGTAATTGTAAATGTGTGTGTAGTTTCTCTGGTATGGTGTAATTGTAGACGTGTGTGTGTATGGTTTCTCTGGTGTGGTGTAATTGTAGATGTGTGTGTAGTTTCTCTGGTGTGGTGTAATTGTAGACGTGTGTGTAGTTTCTCTGGTGTGGTGTAATTGTAGACGTGTGTGTGGTTTCTCTGGTGTGGTGTAATTGTAGATGTGTGTGTGTAGTTTCTCTGGTGTGGTGTAATTGTAGATGTGTGTGTGTAGTTTCTCTGGTGTGGTGTAATTGTAGATGTGTGTGTGTAGTTTCTCTGGTGTGGTGTAATTGTAGATGTGTGTGTGTAGTTTCTCTGGTGTGGTGTAATTGTAGACGTGTGTGTGTGGTTTCTCTGGTGTGGTGTAATTGTAGACATGTGTGTGTGGTTTCTCTGGTGTGCTGTGACTCACTGTGGCTTTGCCTCTCTGTACTCCTCGGTGTCACTGTCCTCGTCCTCAGAGTAGTGTCCGGGCTCCCAGCCTCCCCTCATAAGGCCGCGAGCAGCCAGCAGTCCTGCGGCGTTACCGTAGCCTGTGTACTTGATGAATCGTGACACTGCCACACACACAAGACAAAAGGCCAGCTCAGCACACAAATAAAACATTCAGTTATTAATTATTTAATTGAACATTCAGTTATTAATTAATTACAAGTTCAGTTATTTGATATTTAATTATTTAATTCAACATTCAGTTATTTATTATTTAATTCTTTTTTACTTCACCAATCTCTTCAAACCCGATTTTGGAAAGTAAAGTCAGAGTGACTTATGATGAAAAATTACAGCAGAAGCTTAAATGACAGGAAGCAGCCTCAGGTCAAATGAGACCCATCAGTACCTGGCTCTTATGTACTTATGAAATACAAATGTTGTAATACATTTTTTTTATCAGTCACTGCGCTAACTTGATCTTGGGTATAAAATTAATCAAGATCTAAAAGGTGTGAAGATTGTAGCTTTAACAACATAACTCATCATCGTATACATCATAAACTGCACACATCATTTGATTTGGGTTCAGTCAGCAGAGGAAAGACAGGCCTGTACACGAGGTGCCACCCGGCCCAGTGCAGAGGAGCCCAGTGAGGTGTTTCGCTGGGCTGCGGTGCAGTGTGGTGTCTCACCGCTCTCTTTGCACAGTACGAACAGGAACTCCGCTGCACACTTCTTCACGTCTGTG
>NC_135221.1:15755673-15780673 GCF_052324685.1 Brachyhypopomus gauderio | reverse complement strand
AACATGAATAAAAAAAACTATTAATTATTTCAATAAACAATATCACATCATAAGAAGGGCATTCTTATATTATAAACCTCTAAAAAAATTCAGTTTAGTGTTTAGTATTGCAGTATCCGAGGATCAGAGGGCAACCACCGCGTTCATTTTTTGTTCTAAAAAAACTAAGCAGCCACCTTGTAGATGTGAAAAAAATGTACAAAGATTTCCTGAAATGTCTAGACGAAAAATAAATACAGAACAGCCTGTACAAGACATTCAAAGGCCAAGAGACATCCAGTCATTTATAACCGCGGTCAAGCTATCCGCGCTTTTGCGATTCATCCGTGCTTTAAATTTGATTGCGCCTATATGCTTGATTTTACGGTATTTTGCTGCTCACCGCATACTAAGGCTGTCTAAGCGCAGAGAAACTCTTTGCTATTATTTAAAGCGCTTTCTCTACATTCATAAATACTTTACTTGATTTAACTAATTTACTTGCAACATTAAACACAATTAGAAATGTATTTCAATTGCTTAATAAACACTGAACAAAATAGTTTTAATGTTTGTATTTAGTCTATTGTAGGGCTCGACTACCAGCAATAATGGAGTATTGCAATGCTGCAAATGTTCAGGGCAGGGATAACTCCATGACTATACATGTTTTTTATAAATCTAGTCCTTATATTTGTAATGATGTTTAAATGTTTGTTTAATTCTGAGACTGTGGTTTCCTATTTGTCTGAATTTTCCCATAATGCCCAAAAAATCCTACTACCACCCAAGAGTGGGTAGCCTTTGCTTATCCCCGGTGCAAATATAGACATATTCTGCTGTACCATTTTTCAAAAATCCACATTGAAGTCTTAAATGTTGTTAGGGCTTGGAGATAAACTTAAATGACATGATTTAAAGCACTCATGTCAAATAGGCTCAATTTCTCAGAAATATCCCATAATGCCAAAACAATTCCACTGCTGCATAAGAGTATACACCCTTACCTGTCATCACAGTAAGTATGAACAGGTTTCACAGTACCATTTCTTCATAAATCCATTTTATCTTCATACCACATTTAGGCGAATTGAAGCACTCATGTCAAATAGGCTGAATTAGGACATCAATTTCTCAGAAATCACCCATAATGCCAACACAATTCCACTGCTGCATGAGAGTATACTCCCTTATCTATCATCACAGTAAGTATGAACAGGTTTCACTGTACCATTTCTTCATAAATCAATTTTATCTTCATACCATATTTAGGCGAATTGAAGCACTCATGTAAAATAGGCTGAATTAGGACATCAATTTCTCAGAAATCACCCATAATGCCAATACAATTCCACTGCTGCATGAGAGTATACACCCTTATCTATCATCACAGTAAGTATAAACAGGTTTCACTGTACCATTTCTTCATAAATCCATTTTAGGTTCATAATGCATTTAGGCAAATTAAAGCACTCATGTAAAATAGGCTGAATTAGGACATCAATTTCTCAGAAATCTCCCATAATGCCAACACAATTCCACTGCTCCATAAGAGTATACACCCTTACCTGTCATCACAGTAAGTATGAACAGGTTTCACTGTACCATTTCTTCATAAATCCATTTTATCTTCATACCACATTTAGGCGAATTGAAGCACTCATGTCAAATAGGCTGAATTAGGACATCAATTTCTCAGAAATCTGCCATAATGCCAAAACAATTCCACTGCTGCATGAGAGTATACACCCTTAACTATCATCACAGTAAGTATGAACAGGTTTCACTGTACCATTTCTTCATAAATCCATTTTAGGTTCATACCACATTTAGGCGAATTTAAGCACTCATGTCAAATAAGCTGAATTAGGACATCAATTTCTCAGAAATCACCCATAATGCCAACACAATTCCACTGCTGCATGAGAGTATACACCCTTATCTATCATCACAGTAAGTATGAACAGGTTTCACTGTACCATTTCTTCATAAATCCATTTTATCTTCATACCACATTTAGGCGAATTGAAGCACTCATGTCAAATAGGCTGAATTAGGACATCAATTTCTCAGAAATCTCCCATAATGCCAACACAATTCCACTGCTCCATAAGAGTATACACCCTTACCTGTCATCACAGTAAGTATGAACAGGTTTCACTGTACCATTTCTTCATAAATCCATTTTATCTTCATACCACATTTAGGCGAATTGTAGCACTCATGTCAAATAGGCTGAATTAGGACATAAATTTCTCAGAAATCACCCATAATGCCAACACAATTCCACTGCTGCATGAGAGTATACACCCTTATCTATCATCACAGTAAGTATGAACAGGTTTCACTGTACCATTTCTTCATAAATCAATTTTATCTTCATACCATATTTAGGCGAATTGAAGCACTCATGTCAAATAGGCTGAATTAGGACATAAATTTCTCAGAAATCACCCATAATGCCAACACAATTCCACTGCTGCATGAGAGTATACACCCTTATCTATCATCACAGTAAGTATGAACAGGTTTCACTGTACCATTTCTTCATAAATCCATTTTAGGTTCATAATGCATTTAGGCAAATTTAAGCACTCATGTAAAGTAGGCTGAATTAGGACATCAATTTCTCAGAAATCACCCATAATGCCAACACAATTCCACTGCTGCATGAGAGAATACACCCTTAACTAACATCACAGTAAGTATGAACAGGTTTCACTGTACCATTTCCTCATAAATCTATTTTATCTTCATACCACATTTAGGCGAATTAAAGCACTCATGTTACATAGGCTGAATTAGGACATCAATTTCTCAGAAATCTCCCATAATGCCAACACAATTCCACTGCTCCATAAGAGTATACACCCTTACCTGTCATCACAGTAAGTATGAACAGGTTTCACTGTACCATTTCTTCATAAATCCATTTTATCTTCATACCACATTTAGGCGAATTGAAGCACTCATGTCAAATAGGCTGAATTAGGACATCAATTTCTCAGAAATCTGCCATAATGCCAAAACAATTCCACTGCTGCATGAGAGTATACACCCTTAACTATCATCACAGTAAGTATGAACAGGTTTCACTGTACCATTTCTTCATAAATCCATTTTAGGTTCATAATGCATTTAGGCAAATTAAAGCACTCGTGTAAAATAGGCTGAATTAGGACATCAATTTCTCAGAAATCTGCCATAATGCCAAAACAATTCCACTGCTGGGTGAGAGTATGAACCCTTAACTATCATCACAGTGAGGATGAACAGGTTTCACTGTATCATTTCCTCATAAATCCATTTTAGGTTTACAAAGCATTTAGGCGAATTAAAACACTCATGTCACATAGGCTGAATTAGGACATCAATTTCTCAGAAATCTGCCATAATGCCAAAACAATTCCACTGCTGTATGAGAGTATGAACCCTTACCTGTCATCACAGTAAGTATGAATAGGTTTCACTGTACCATTTCTTGATACATCCATTTTATCTTCATACCACATTTAGGCGAATTAAAGCACTCATGTCAAATAGGCTGAATTGGGGCATGAATTTCTCAGACATTTCTCAGACATCCCAACACAATTCCACTGCTGCATGATAGTATGAATCTTTAACTATCATCACAGTAAGTTTGGACAGATTTCACTGTACCATTACCTCATAAATCCATTTTAGGTTCATTCTGCATTTAGGCGAATTAAAGCACTCATGTCAGATAGGCTGAATTAGGAAATCAATTTCTCAAAAATCTCCCATAATGCCAAAAACAATTCCACTGGGGTGGAATGGTCAGGGGTAATTTCTTGACTTCTTGTAATTTTAACTTTTTCTTCTTCTTCTTCTTCGTCTTTCGGCCATTCCTGTTTAGGGGTCGCCACAGCGGGTCAAACTCCTCCATCTGGCCCTGTCTTGAGTGTCCTCCACTGACACACCAGCCACTCTCATATCCTCTACCACTGCATCCATAAACCTCCTCTTAGTTCTACCTCTCCTCCTCTTGCCTGGAAGTTCCATCCTCAAGACCCTCCTACCAATATACCTCTCCTCCCTCCTCTGTACATGTTCAAACCATCTCAATCTCGCTTCTCTAACTTTATCTTCAAAGCATGCTACATGTGCTGATCCTCTAATTTCTGATCCTATCCTTCCTCGTCACTCCAAATGAGAATCTCAACATCTTCATCTCAGACACCTCCATCTCCCTCACCTGTCTCTTTGTCAGTGCCACTGTCTCCAGTCCATACAACATAGGAGGTCTCACTACTGTCCTATAGATCTTTCCTTTCATTCTAGCCGACACCCTTCTATCACAGATCACCCCAGACACTCTACACTACCCTGCCTGCACTCTCCTCTTTACCTCTCTTTCACTTCCTCCATTACTCTGTACCCTTGACCCTAAATAGGTAAACACGTCAACCTTCACCAAATCAACTCCTTGTAACTGGACCTGTCCACCGTCTGCCCTCTCATTCACACACATGTACTCTGTTTTACTCCTGCTCACTTTCATTCCCCTGCTCTCCAAAGCATATCTCCATCTTTCCAAGCTCACCTCCACCTGCTCCCTACTCTCACTACAGATCACAATGTCATCAGCAAACGTCATAGTCCAAGGGGACTCCTGCCTAACCTCGTCCGTCAGTCTGTCCATGACAATTGCGAACAGAAAGGGACTCAGGGCTGATCTCTGATGTAGTCCTACCCCACTTTAAACCCGTCTGTCATTCCTACTGCACATCTCACTGCTGTCACACTGTTCTCATACATATCCTGCACCACCCTCACATACTTTTCTTCTACTCCTGACTTCCTCATACAATACCACAGTTCCTGTCTCGGTACTCTATCAACAAACACACAATGTAACTCCTTCTGTCCTTCCCTATACTTCTCCATTAACACTCTCAAAACAAACATAGCATCTGTGGTGCACTTAGCTGGCATGAAACCATACTGCTGCTCACAGATCTCTACCTCTCCTCTAAGCCTAGCTTCCAATACTCTTTCCCACTGTTGACTGATCAACTTTATTCCCCTGCAATTACTAGAGCTCTGAACGTCGCCCTTATTCTTGAAAATCGGCACCATTATGCTTCGTCTCCACTCCTCAGGCATCTTCTGAACTTCCAAGATTCTGTTAAATAACCCAGTCAAAAACTCCACTGCTGTCTCTCCCAAACATTTCCATACCTCCACTGGAATATCATCCGGTCCAACTGCCTTACCACACTTCATTCTCCGAATTGTAGCCCTTACTTCCTCCTTGCTCATCTGGGGCACTTCCTAATTCACAACCTCTACCTCTTCTAACCTTCTTTCCCTTTCATTCTCTTGATTCATCAGTTCCTCAAAATATTCCTTCCACCTTCCCAAGACACTCTCCTCACCACACAACACATTTCCACCTTTATCCTTTATCATCATAACCTGCTGCACATCCTGCCCATCACGGTTTCTCTGTCTGGCCAATCTGTACAGACCCTTTGCCCCTTCCTTAGTGTCCAACTTCTCATACAGCTTGCTATATGCCTTCTCTTTAGCTTCTGCCACTGCTCTCTTTGCCTTACGACACATCTCCTTGTACCTCTGTCTACTTTCCTCATCTCGCTGAAAATCCCAATTCTTTTTAGCCAACCGCTTTCCTCTCAAACTTTCCTGAACTTCCTCATTCCACCACCACAACTCCTTGTCTATCTTCCTCTGACTTGAGGTCACACCAAGTACCTTCCTAGCCACATCCCTCACTGCATTTGAAGTCTCATCCCAGGTATCCAGAACACCACCACCATTACCCAGTACCTGCCTCACCCCCTCCCTGAATTTTACACCACAGTCCTCATCCTTTAACTTCCACCACCTGATTTTAGGTTCCACTCTCACTCTCTTCCTCTTCTTCACCTCCAAAACCATCCTACATATCACCATCCTATGCTGTTTAGCTACACTCTCCCCTGGTAACACCTTGCAATCACTAACTTCTTTCAGGTTTTGTCTCCTACAGAGGATATAGTCGACCTGTGTGCATCTTCCCCCACTCCTATACGTTACCCTGTGCTCTTCCTTTTTCTTAAAGTAAGTGTTAACTACAGCCATCTTTATCCTTTTAGCAAAATCTACCACCATCTGTCCTTCCATATTCCTTTCATTAACACCATATCTACCCAACACCTCCTCATCACCACTGTTCCCTCCACCATGTCCATTTAAATCTGCTCCAATACCCACTCTCTCTTCTTTAGGAACCTGCAAAACAACTTAATCTAACTCTCTCCAGGAGAATTTTTCTCCTCCACATCACAACCTACCTGAGGAGCATAACCACTGATGACATTCATCATCACCCAATCAATCGCTAACTTTACACAGATCACCCTGTCACTTACTCTCTTTACCTCCACTCTTACTAAACTCATCCTTCAGGATTACCCCTACTCCATTTCTCTTCCTGTCTACACCATGATAGAAGAGTTTGAAGCCAACACCAATGCTCCTGGCCTTGCTCCCCTTCCACTTGGTCTCCTGTACACACAGTATATCTATCTTCCTCCTCTCCATCGCATCAGCTAGCTCTCTCCCTTTGTCATAGAGCCCAAATTCAACGTACCAATTCTAACCTCCACCTTCCTGCTCTGCCTCCTCTCCTTCAGCTTCAGGACCCTCTTCCCCCCTCTCCTCCTCCTCCTTGTCCAAACAGTAGTCCAATTTCCGCTAATGCCCTTTTGGACAACAGCACCAGTGGTGGTCGTTGTTAAACCGGGCCTCGACCGATCCAGTATGGAATATCTATTTTTGATCCGCATCATTTGATTTGCTGCAGTTTTTACACCGGAAGCCCTTCCTGGCGCAACCCTCCCTATTTATCCGGGCTTGGGACCGGCACTAAAATACACTGGTGTGTGCACCCTAGTGGCTAGGTTATTAGCTATATAGTTAGTGGCTATTTGACATGAGTGCTTTAATTCACCTAAATGCATTATGAACCTAAAATGGATTTATGAAAATATGGTACAGTGAAATCTGTCCAAACTTAATGTGATGATAGGTAAGGGTACATACTCTCATCCAGCAGTGGAATTGTGTTGGCATTATGGGAGATTTCTGAAAAACTGATGTCCAAATTCAACATATTTTACATGAGCGCTTTAATTAGCCTAAATGCATTGTGAACCTAAAATGGATTTATGAGGAAATGGTACAGTGAAACCTGTTCAAACATACTGTGATGATGGCTAAGGGTTCATACTCTTATACAGCAGTGGAATTGTGTTGGCATTATGGGAGATTTCTGAGAAATTGATGTCCTAATTCAGCCTATTTGACATGAGTGCTTTAATTCGCCTAAATGCATTGTGAACCTAAAATGGATTTATGAAGAAATGGTACAGTGAAACCTGTTCATACTTACTGTGGTCATAGTAAAGGGTTCATACTCTCATGCAGCAGTGGAATTGTTTTGGCATTATGGGAAATTGATGTCCTAATTCAGCCTATGTGACATGAGTGTTTTAATTCGCCTAAATGCTTTGTGAACCTAAAATGGATTTATGAGGAAATGGTACAGTGAAACCTGTTCAAACATACTGTGATGATGGCTAAGGGTTAATACTCTTATACAGCAGTGGAATTGTTTTGGCATTATGGAAGATTTCTGAGAAATTGATGTCCTAATTCAGCCTATTTGACATGAGTGCTTTAATTCGCCTAAATGCATTGTGAACCTAAAATGGATTTATGAAGAAATGGTACAGTGAAACCTGTTCATACTTACTGTGGTCATAGTAAAGGGTTCATACTCTCATGCAGCAGTGGAATTGTTTTGGCATTATGGGAGATTTCTGAGAAATTGATGTCCTAATTCTACCTATTTGACATGAGTGCTTAAATTCGCCTAAATGTGGTATGAAGATAAAATGGATTTATGAAGAAATGGTACAGTGAAACCTGTCCATACTTACTGTGATGATAGATAAGGGTGTATACTCTCATGCAGCAGTGGAATTGTGTTGGCATTATGGGTGATTTCTGAGAAATTGATGTCCTATTTCAGACAATTTTACATGAGTGCTTCAATTCGCCTAAATATGGTATGAAGATAAAATGGATTTATGAAGAAATGGTACAGTGAAACCTGTCCATACTTACTGTGATGATAGATAAGGGTGTATACTCTCATGCAGCAGTGGAATTGTGTTGGCATTATGGGTGATTTCTGAGAAATTGATGTCCTATTTCAGACAATTTGACATGAGTGCTTCAATTCGCCTAAATATGGTATGAAGATAAAATTGATTTATGAAGAAATGGTACAGTGAAACCTGTTCAAAATTACTGTGATGATAGTTGAGGGTTCATACTCTCATGCAGCAGTGGAAATGTTTTGGCATTATGGGAAATGTCTGAGAAATTGATGTCCTAATTCAGCCTATGTGACATGAGTGTTTTAATTCGCCTAAATGCTTTGTGAACCTAAAATGGATTTATGAGGAAATGATACAGTGAAACCTGTTCATCCTTACTGTGATGATAGTTAAGGGTTCATACTCTCATGCAGCAGTGGAATTGTTTTGGCATTATGGGAAAAGTCTGAGAAATTGATCAGCCTATTTGACATGAGTGCTTCAATTCGCCTAAATATGGTATGAAGATAAAATGGATTTATGAAGAAATGGTACAGTGAAACCTGTTCATACTTACTGTGATGATAGATAAGGGTGTATACTCTCATGCAGCAGTGGAATTGTTTTGGCATTATGGCAGATTTCTGAGAAATTGATGTCCTAATTCAGCATATTTTACATGAGTGCTTTAATTCGCCTAAATGCATTATGAACCTAAAATGGATTTATGAAGAAATGGTACAGTGAAACCTGTTCATACTTACTGTGATGACAGTTAAGGGTGTATACTCTTATGCAGCAGTGGAATTGTTTTGGCATTATGGGATATTTCTGAGAAATTGAGCCTATTTGACATGAGTGCTTTAAATCATGTCATTTAGGTTTATATCCAAGCCCTAACAACATTTAAGACTTCAATGTGGATTTTTGAAAAATGGTACAGCAGAATATGTCTATATTTGCACCGGGGATAAGCAAAGGCTACCCACTCTTGGGTGGTAGTAGGATTTTTTTGGCATTATGGGAAAATTCAGACAAATAGGAAACCACAGTCTCAGAATTAAACACACATTTAAACATCATTACAAATATAAGGACTAGATTTATTAAAAACATGTATAGTCATGGAGTAACCCCCTGCCCTGAACATTTGCAGCATTGCAATACTCCATTATTGCTGGTAGTCGAGCCCTACAATAGACTAAATACAAACATTAAAACTATTTTGTTTAGTGTTTATTAAGCAATTGAAATACATTTCTAATTGTTTTTAATGTTGCAAGTAAATTAGTTAAATCAACTAAAGTATTTATGAATGTAGAGAAAGCTCTTTAAATAATAGCAAAGAGTTTCTCGGCGCTTAGACAGCCTAAAGCCTGGTTTATACTCGACGCGCCGCGAGCGGCGCGAGGGTCCGCGCGGCGAAAATGACGTAATCGCTGTGGCTCCGCCCGTGCGCGAGGGCCTCGCGCGCTGTCGCGGCGCGAGGTCGTGCACCTCTCGAATTTTGTAACTTCGCGCGCGCGCCGCGCTTCAGCGCGATGGACAAAGTCAAGTTTGCCGGGTTCATACACCTTTATAAGGTGGAATTAAAGCACTTGTACGTCACTTTAAAGGTCCATTTCAATATTTCCCAGCACGTTAAACTTAATTAAGTTAAATATTTATACATATACTCGATATTAATCGAAATAATTAGCTTTTTTATCACATTATTTAATGGTTGTTTATTTTCAAAACGCCCAATCTTAACGTCTTCACGTTCTCTCATGTTTCGTCCTGGAATTACAAGAGGCTCGTATTTGTTAACGTAATTTCAACATTTTAATGTACTTTAGCCTAAATTCCAGCACTTTTCAAACCTGAAACACAAAGCAACATCAAAATGCGTCAGGTAAATGTTCATTCCCCTTTTTTTAGGGGTGTTTCTTTATACTACCACATATCGTTTCGGACAACACTGCAAAGCCATATTTACGTTTGATGCCTGATGTGTATATATACGGTCTCTGGTCAGGTAAAAATGTTCTTTCCCCGGTTTTGCAGAGGTTTTTTATTCTCCACAGCCACCTATCGCCACCTATCGTTTCGGAGAACACTGCAGCGACGCTCGCGACGTTCGCGAAAGTATAAACGCCTACACCGCTCGCGCAGGGTCGCGCGAGGTGGGCGGAGTCGCGCGCTACGGTCGCTCGCGAAAGTATAAACCAGGCTTAATGCTGCAGGCCGGAGCCCCGGTGGGCGTGGGTAAAGGGCGTATCATGTGTCAATCATTTTCGAATGCAGCCAATCAGATACTAGACTTTCGTTGTCAATCAATTTTTATTAAGCCAATTATCAGCCAGAGTTAGCTGTCAATCATTTTTTAATGCAGCCAATCATCTTAACAGATCTGCCAAAAGAAGGCGGAAACTGCACGGAGAAGCTCTTTAAACAGAAGTATATGCCGCTCTTACACAAAAGTAGATGAATAAAAACATTAGAAGAGCCATGACTTTAGACATTTTTAAATAAAAGTTTAAAATACTTCTCACTTATTTTTCTGGAAGGGCACTTTAATGTTTTTTCCCTTTATTGCACGTATTGCATCATTTACATCATACATATATGTGGCGAGTGTAAATTGTTAGCGGAGGGGAGGTGTAAATGGACACAAATTAAGTATTATATCGCGATCGATCGCAAAGTATAAACGCCTCCGCCGAGCAGAGTGTTGAGGAGCGATTTCGATTGGAGGATCGTGCTCTATTTTTTATTATTAATTTTTAACTGATGCTGGTCCAGCGTGTCGCGTGCCACTGATTATGCCTCGGCGTGCCAACGGTGGCCCGCGTGCCATAGGTTTCCGACCCCTGCTGTAGAGCCTTTGAATATTATAACCATTGTCGAAATTAAGCTCAGATGTGACCAGTAATGTAGCGCAAGTAAAAGAAGAACACGATCACACAGTCTCATTGAAAATGTAGGAGTTAATGAATAAAGTGCACCAACGCAAAACCCGTGACATAATCCAAATAAAGTTTGAAGACCAGTATTGTTTTGATATAATCAGGCATTGCTTTTAATCCTGATAATTATGGAGAGCTAGCTATTGTATGCTCACCGTGTACATCTTTCGCCAAGAGAAATTCGTGGGCAGTTTAATTACATCTTTGCGGGAGTCATTGAGTTGGATTAACTCTGATTTGATCAACTCTGTCCGATAACTCCAACACTCCATCGTCATTTGATTATATCAAAACAATACTAGTCTTCAAACTTTATTTGGATTATGTCACGGGTTTTGCGTTGGTGCACTTTATTCATTAACTCCTACATTTTCAATGAGACTGTGTGATCGCGTTCTTCTTTTACTTTACTTGCTGAGCTTAATTTCGACAATGGTTATAATATTCAAAGGCTCTACAGCAGGGGTCGGCAACCTATGGCACGCGGACCACCGTTGGCACGCCGAGGCATAATCAGTGGCACGCGACACGCTGGACCAGCATCGGCAAAAAAATGAATAATAAAAAATAGAGCACGATCCTCCAATCGAAATCGCTCCTCAACGCTCTGCTCGGCGGAGGCGCTTATACTTGGCGATCGATCGCGATATAATACTTAATTTGTGTCCATTTACACCTCCCCTCCGCTACCAATTTACACTCGCCACATATATATGATGTACAAATGATGCAATACGTGCAATAAAGGAAAAAACATTAAAGTGCCGTTCCAGAAAAATAAGTGAGAAGTATTTTAAACTTTGATTTTAAAATGTCTAAAGTCATGGCTCTTCTAATGTTTTTATTCATCTACTTTTGTGTAAGAGCGGCATATACTTCTGTTTAAAGAGCTTCTCCGTGCAGTTTCCGCCTTCTTTTGGCAGATCTGTTAAGATGATTGGCTGCATTAAAAAATGATTGACAGCTAACTCTGGCTGATAATTGGCTTAATAAAAATTGATTGACAACGAAAGTCTAGTATCTGATTGGCTGCATTCGAAAATGATTGACACATGATACGCCCTTTACCCACGCCCACCGGGGCTCCGGGCTGCAGCATTACATATATGGCGCGAGGTCGTGCACCTCTAGAATTTTGTAACTTCGCGCGCGCGCCGCGCTTCAGCGCGATGGACAAAGTCATGTTTGCCGGGTTCATACGCCTATACAAGGTGGAATTAAAGCACTTGTACGTCACTTTAAAGGTCCATTTCAATATTTCCCAGCACGTTAAACTTAATTAATTGAAATATTTATACATATACTCGAAATGAATCGAAATAATTCGCATTTTTTATCACATTAGTTTATGGTTGTTTATTTTCAAAACGCCCAATCTTAACGTCTTCACGTTCTCTCATGTTTCGTCCTGGAATTACAAGAGGCTCGTATTTGTTAACGTAATTTCAACATTTTAATGTACTTTAGCCTAAATTCCACCACTTTTCAAACCTGAAACACAAAGCAACATCAAAATGCGTCAGGTAAATGTTCATTCCCATTTTTTTGAGGGGTGTTTCTTTATACTACCACATATCATTTCGGACAACATTGCAAAGCCATATTTATGTTTGATGCCTTGTGTATATATACGGTCTCTGGTCAGGTAAAAATGTTCTTTCACCGGTTTTGCAGGGGTTTTTTATTCTCCACTGCCACCTATCGCCACCTATCGTTTCGGAGAACACTGCAGCGACGCTCGCGACGTTCGCGAAAGTATAAACGCCTACACCGCTCGCGCAGGGTCGCGCGAGGTGGGCGGAGCCGCGCGCTACGGTCGCTCGCGAAAGTATAAACCAGGCTTTAGTATGCGGTGAGCAGCGAAATACCGTAAAATCAAGCATATAGGCGCAATAAAATTTAAAGCACGGATGAATCGCAAAAGCGCGGATAGCTTGACCGCGGTCATTTACCGCACAGTCATAAAGATACTACACGCCTCATAACAAATTAGCTACAACTGTTTGCAAAGTAAAGCACATTGAAACACTGACTAGAAGAGAAGCGGTGGAAAGGTTTCTTTACGCTGAATTCAATATGAATCGATATGAATTCAATATGAATCGATATGAATTCAATATGAATCGATATGAATTCAATATGAATCGGTATCAACATCGCATCCGCCTCTCGCTCCCTTGCCATACGCGTCTAACAAACTCCGACATATGTTTGATGACATGTGTTTGATGACGTGTTTGATGACATATGTTTGATGACTGATGTTTGATGACATGTTTGATGACATGTGTTTGATGACATATGTTTGATGACATATGTGTGATGATATATGTGTGTCGATGTTGTAGGTGCTCCGCGTAAAGGTGCGCTCTGAACACTCATGCCATTACGCACCTAAATACACACCTGATATATTGACAAACATCTATCAAAAATAAAAAGGTTTAGCTTCCTGGTTTCCAGTCTCATACTTGTACAACATTTCACCTCACACCGCACCACACACTCTGTTATTTACCTCCTGATTGTAGGTTTGTAGTGCTGTCAATGCAGCATCCTGCTCGCCCGTCTCCATCTTCTTTATAACGACATTTAAATCCATTTTCATGGCTGTTTTGCTTTTGGGTGCGCCGCTATGTTATCAGCGCGACCACAATCATGTATGGGTAGTAATATCTTGATAGCTTCTGACTCACAGACCCATCCTTAGCCAGACGGCAACCTCAAAACCTCGGGATGATGCGATTAGCGGAGGAACGACGCTCACAGCGAAGATCTTTGGGATTTGTAGTTCAAAGTGCTGCTCTGCTTTTGTAGATACTACGCCAACTAGATCTTTGGGATATGTAGTTCAGTGCAGCCCTGCGTTTGCAGAAAAAAGTCTGCTGATGCATTGCACATTTTTTTTATTAAGTATTCGATCACTATATAAATAGATTTTTTTCTTATTAAGTTTTCGTGATAACGCCGTTAACGGCCCACTAATATATATATATATTAGTATACTAATATATATTATATATTATATATATATAATGCAAACATTTTGCTCATTATTCCATTATTTAGTTCTTTATTAAAACAAGCACAAACATTTTCAAATGAGATAGCAGATATCAACTTTCTTTTTCCAAGGGAACATTTTTGTAAAAGTAACAGAATCTGTGTTACCGCCATCTACTGGTGGCCATTGTACAGTGCGTGTCGTTTGTCTCATTCCGACATGTTCTCCAAACAATTGTAGCCTATATTTCAACTGCAGTTTTCCTATCTATTATAGTTGTTTCAGACACGAGGAGATTTTAAATTAAATTGTTCCATTTTTATTCCAGTATATTTTGGTTTACAAAACTACAAGTTTCTAATCGTTTCTAACTTCAGGGTGCTGCCTGCCACGTGTCTGCAGGAACGAGAGGTCATACACTCACTGTACAATAGATAAAAGACTCTCATTATAATACCGCTGCTCCCTCCCTGACAGCAATTTGCATACAGGTGAATGTGCATTTGTATGTGTGTGTGTGTGTGTGTGTGTGTGTGTGTGTGTGTGTGTGTGTGTGTGTGTGTGTGTGTGTGTGTGTGTGTTTGCGTGTGTGCGTGCGCGCTTATGTAAAGATTTGGAAAGAAATGTTCTGGGGTTTGCAGCTGTCTCAGGATGAAGCGCCAGGCCGACGAGGCACCCAAGAGTGGCCACTAGAGGGCAGTGCAGTTAGAGCTCCTCTTACAGTTTACACTTGTACTTCTTCAGCACAGGCCAACATCGAGTAGATTCAGTAGATATTCTCCATTGAATTTAATTGTTTTTGTATTAATTGTATTAAATGTTAATAACATTATTAACATTAACACATACTGAAGTATTGAATATTAATAATGTAAAACACTCATTACTGTAGCATCGGCCCACAGTTTGTGCTTGGATTTCTGTGGTGGCCAAGGTTTCCTTTACGTAGTGCCACCCCAAACCCTGCGTGTGACAGAACACAGATTGTAGGGAGGATACGTTGTGGTTATGAGGGTAACCTTGAGTGTCCCCTGGAGGAGGACTCACTCAGGCCGAGGTGAAGTATGCGATGGTGTTTTGATTCGCTAACGTGACTGAGGTGCCACTGTTGCTCCCAACAAGCAGAACAAGCAGGTGGAGAAATCGCAGCCATCGACAGAAGGCAAACTGATAACCACCTGATCTGTGGCAGTGATAAGAGTTTGCAGCTATTATACGCCTATGCATAACCTCAGAGATGATCTACCCATACCTCAGATATGAGAGCAGTTCCCACGTCAGGAGACAGGAGAAAATGTGTGCCTGTGCGTGCATTCATGTGTGTGTGGGTGTGTTTGAGTGTGTCTGTGTTTGTAAATCAAAGTCAAATTTATTTATATAGTGCTTTTCACAAAGAAGCTTTACAAATGCATGTGTCCAGATCACTAATGAGCAAGCCAGAGGCGACAGTGGCAAGGAAAAACTCCCTGGGTAGGGATTAGGAAGAAACCTTGGGAGGACCAAGACTCTAAAGGGGAGCCGTCCTCCATTGGATGTAGTAATCGCTGGCTTGTTGACTCGCTACAGATAAGCTTTATTGCAAACTTCCGAGAAAATGTGAAACTGATTCTTGCTATAATCAATAGATCAAAATTCACAATTTCTTCTTTACATTATCAGATTTACTACAGTAGAATGCTCTTGTTTGGAATGGTCACGCTCAGAATGGTCACGTTTAGAATGGTCACACTTGGGATGCATTGTTTAAAATGTAGTTTAGAATGTAGTTTGTAACACCAGTTTGGGAATGTGGTGTTTAGAATGCAGAGTTTTCTTCTCAGGCACATGTTGCTTTGTGCTGTTGCTGAACCGAGAGCTGAGCTGAGCGGAGGGGCTTTGCAGAGACGGACAACGACCACTAGCACATGGGCGATTTTCACCAGCCTCCCCCACTCACACAAACACCCAGATGGCAGAAGCGGTCATAAAAGGGCTGGGGGAGCGTGCTGGCCTCTCGCCCCCTCCCTCATAAACCCCAGCTCCTGTAAAACTGAACACGCCACTGACATTGAGTAGTCATTTCCTGGAAAAGCTGCCCCAAACTGAGTAGCCTTGGTTGAGTGAATGCAGGCGTGTTTTGTTAAAGTCTGAAATACAGGTTTGGCCAAATGGTGTGTGAGCCTGCTACAGCTGTGTGGAAAGCCCGTCTGGGCGGTTCTCAGAGGTGGGGGACAGGGTGAATTTCTTTGTGCTTGATTATCATGAGCAACATTTACAGCCTTGATATTATTAGCTCGTGCAGTTGCCAGGGTTAACAGCAGCCTGTCAGGCGCTGTTGTGTGCCGTGTTGGGACGGCTGTTGTGTGCCGTGTTGGGACGGCCTGTCAGGCGATGTTGTGTGCCGTGTTGGGACGGCCTGTCAGGCGTTGTTGTGTGCCGTGTTGGGACGGCCTGTCAGGCGCTGTTGTGTGTCGTGTTGGGACGGCCTGTCAGGCGCTGTTGTGTGTCGTGTTGGGACGGCCTGTCAGGCGCTGTTGTGTGTCGTGTTGGGACGGCCTGTCAGGCGCTGTTGTGTGTCGTGTTGGGACGGCTTTGTGCTGCAGCTCTGCAGCTGCTCGTCGCACCACGTCTGATCAACCAGCCATGAAATTGGCCGTGAACAGCCAGATATCCTGGACCACGACTGCCTCATGCCCCTGTAGCTCTAAATCAGGCCTGTAGACCCTCTACACAGACCCTCTACTCCTCCTCTACACAGACCCTCTACTCCTCCTATAAACAGACCCTCTACTCCTACTCTAAATATACACTCTACTCTAGTATTACCTTCTGGATTACTGAGTGGAGTATTCGCGAGTATATGAGTGGAGGAGAGGGAGAGAGAGCAGGAGAGAGAGAGAGAAAAGGATAGATAGATAGATAGATATAGATAGATAGATAGATAGAGAGAGAGAGAGAGAGAAAGAGAGAGAGAGCTATTCAAAATAACTTAACCTGTAACAAATTTACAATCTACAATCATACAAAAAGCATATTTAGGGACGGGGGAAGAAAAGTCAACTTAGAAAATCAACATAAACCACACCCCCACATAAACCACACCCCCACATAAACCACACTAACCCATTTATCACAGCACACAAAACACTACTGACACTCCAAATATTTCCAAAAGCAGTAAAATCATTCATGGCAGAATAAAAATTTTAATCCAGGTCTATGAATGAATGTTTAATTTATATTGCGCCTTTCAAGATACCCAAGGTCACTTTACAACTTTAACACAGGTACCAATCACACACAAGCGAGAAGCAGCAGTCAATTGCACACAGCGTACTCTCTACCAGGATCCACAGCCCCCTGGGGGACTGAACTGGGTGCAGGAAGGGGAGAGAGGACAGACCCTAGTGACAGAGCACCATCCACCACTGGGCATACAAGCACACACACATTCATGCACAGACACTCAGACTCTTTAATAGCCTTTTAAACACGAGTAGTGTTGATATCAGTCTGGCCCTCAACCAGTCGCCTTTTACTGCTCCACACGGCCATCTTAGCTTCTCCCAAAAAATAATAAATAAAATTAAGGAGTTGACACTGTGCCTTCTTCTTCTGTGTGTATTTAGCCTCACCAATAAAGAGTGCCATTATGAAAACAACTGGTTGAAAATGGTTGTTAGGAGACTAAACAAGGCCGTCAGTCCGGGCCGTTCCATGAAGCAATGAAAGACTGTTTCCCTGCTGCCACAATATGGACACTCAAGACTTTGACTGCTATTATGCCATGTAGGATCCACCACTGCAAGTCACCATGGTGGTTTGTAGAGGTTCTCCAGGCTGGATTGAACCCTTCCCTCAAACCCAGTTTTTCACGCCTGGAAAAACTCAATTGACCCTGTCATTGAAGTTTCCTTTATTTACAGTTTTTCTCAATTGTTAAAACACAAAACTCTGTTGTCTGAACCAAATTCTCAGTGTCCTAAACCTATTTATTGAAAGTGTCATCCATTTGGCAGAACCATAAGCACATTTTACCTAGTTAGTCACAACAGGTTCACCCTTTTGGCAGAACCTTAAGCACTTTTCACCTATTAAGACACAGTTTGTAAACGTATTTTCACCCACTAAAACACATTTTGCACTGTGATGCACTTGGGTTGTGCATAATGGTAAGCACAGGTAGCAAAAGTGAAACTCAAATAAAGCACAAGTGTCACAACTTAAACACAGCCACTCTTAAATGGTCACGCATGTGGCTAATGATGTGAATAACCTCATATAAGCCAGTACAAGGAGGCCTGGTAGAAGGAGGAAGAGGAGGAAGAGGAGGAAGAAGGGGTGGGATGGCAAGAAGAACTATAATTTCAGATGAAATACGGGTAACCATCATGGACCACGTTCTTGTCCATGGATTGACTATGAGGGAAGCAGAACTTTGAGTTCAGCCCAACCTGAGTAGATTCACCGTGTCCACCATAGTCCCAACATTCAGAGAGGAGAACAGGTAATTGCTTTATTCATTTCATACATATGTTTACAGTATGACTCAATACAGATCTGTTGCATAAAAAGGTGTTTCATTACATGAATTTCCTAAGATATTTGTAGGCTTAGTGCTGTATGTAATATTTTGTAACGGCATATTTTGTAGAATCACAAGACTGCCACATCAGGAGGGGGAGGAGGTCTATGTTGAACCCAAACCAAGAGACCCTTTTTGTTGACATGGGCCGTCAGAACAATGTGATCACACTGAGTGAAATACAGCAGAGAATCATTGACGACAATGTCAACTTTGAAAGCATCAACAGAATAAGCCTTTCCACTATTGACCGTGTCCTAAAACACAACAGAATGTGGATGAAGCAACTGTACAGAGTACCCTTTGACCGCAACTCAGAAGGGAGAGGTCAAGGAGCAAAGATTACAGTATGTACAGGTAGGTGTTCAATACTGCAGTCTACACAGCACAAGTCTATCTTTCTGTTCCACTTAAAAAGCTTTATGTATTTTTTTTTTCATAGAGAATGTTTCAAATGGATTCCTCAGACTGTCCACATGAATATATTTATATGGATGAAGCTGGGTTCAATCTTGCCAATAGGAGGAGGAGAGGCAGGAACGTGATTGGCCACTGAGCCACTGGTGCAGTCCCTGACCAGCGTGGTGGCAATGTCACGTTATGTGCCGCTATCAGCAATCATGGGGTTCTCCACCATCATGCCACATTGGGGCCATACAATACTCAACATCTCTTGGCATTTTTGAGTAATTTTTGGGGCATGAGCAGCAGGACAATGTAAGTTTTCACCGTGCCTTCCAAGTCAGACAGTGGTTCAGTATTAACCAAGAGTTCCTAAATCTTTTTCTTCCACCATACTCCCCTTTCCTCAACCCAACAGAGAAGTTCTTTTCTTGATGGCGTTGGATGGTCTATGTCCGGCAACCCTACACCAGGGAAAATCTCTTGCAGGCCATGGAACTGGCCTGTAATGACATAGGTGTGGATGCATACTCTCACAATCCCCAAGTTCAGGTGAAAGTAACAACTTAGGGAATGTGTCATTGCCCAAAACAACTAGTATGCTCAGAGTTATATTTAAACAATTGGCAACATGGTGGCTTGGTGGTTAGTACATTTGCCTCTCAGCACTGGAGTCTTGGGTTCAAGTCCCTATCTGAGTGGAGTTTCCATGTTCTCCCCGTGTTTGTGTGGGTTTCCTCCCACAGTCCAAAAACATGGAGGTTAGGTAAATTGGCAGTCCCTGACAAATTCTCCCTGAGTGTGTGTCTATGTCTCTCTGTTCAATAAAAAGTAGTGTCTGAGTGTGTGTGTGTGCTTGTATGCCCAGTGGTGGATGGTGCTCTGTCACTAGTGTCTGACCTCTCTCCCCTTCCTGGACCCCATTCAGTCCCCCAGGGGGCTGCGAAACAATTGGCTGCTGCTTCTTGCCGGTGTGTGTATGATTGATTATCTGAGACTTGTACCTGTGTTAAAATTGTAAAGCGCCTTGGGTATTCTGAAAGGCTCTATATAAATTGAACATTCATTCATTCAATCATGCTCTTCTTCAGTCATGGTAAGTCTCCATTTTCTTAAAGCTGTGATACAAGCTGAACAGACTTTACACTCAGGTGGGGTGTTACACTGTTCACATCAAATAACTCAGGGCCTGCCAGGGTAACCCTAGAGTCTGAAGTCCAGAGCGGCACACCATTCTGTCCATAGAAAAGGCCGGCCCACTAATGATGTCCATTGAAAATGCCGGCCCACTAGTGATGTCCAAGTGAACTCTTCCAAACAATGACTCCCTCAGGAGCCAGAAGCTCGAGGCTGTCCTCTCCTGCTGCCAAACTTTGAATAAAGTAAGAACTTTAGAGAGAGGGAGCGGAGAGAGGGAGAGAGAGAGAGAGAGAGAGAAGAGGAGATATGGAAAGGGTGAGAGAGAGGGAGAGAGAGAGAAAAGGGAAAGGAGAGTGAGAGAAGAGGAGAGGGAGAGAGAAACAGAGAAGAGGAAAAAGGGAGAGTGAGAGAAGAGGAGAGAAAGAAAAGAGGAGAAAGGGAGAGAGAGAGAGAGAGCAAAGGCTGAGCAGCTGCTTCTCCAATGTGTGTTTTAGATGCTGTCAGCACAACAGAAGAAAGTGAGAGGGGGTGAGAGGAAGGGGAGGAGGGAGGAGAGGAGAGGGGAGAGGGAGGAGAGGAGAGAGGGAGGAGAGGGGAGAGGGAGGAAAGGAGAGGGGGAGATATGTGAAGTGAGGAAGCTCTCCAACACCTCTAGCAGGGCTGGACTGGGCGGGGCTTTTGAGGGCTGGGCGGGGCTTTTCAGGGCTGTTAGCCACAAAGCTGGCTTTGTTAGTGGGGTATGTTTGGGTTTAATCGGCTGGTTTAACCACAGAAATGACTCATACTTCAGCTGTTGGTTGCTGGCTGTACAAGTCTCCTGCTGCCTGGTAGCTCCTGATGGGGCTCTGCTCTGTAGGCTCAGGGGTAGATAACAGAGGATCAGGGGTAGAAAACAGGAGCAGGTGTGGGAACAAAGTTGTTCACCACAGCAGTGCTTCTGTCCCCACAAGCCATCTATCAAGACCACTGGTTAGTGTTAGGGTCAAGGTTAGTGTTAGGGTTAACATGACCTCTGACTTAAGGTTAGTATGACCTCTGGGGTAGGGTTAGTGTGAAGATTAGGGTCAGAGTTAGGGTTAGTGTTAAGGTCATGGTTAGAAAGCAGGTAGTGTTATTTTACAGCTTCTGAGAGATTCTGTGTGAAATGAACAGTCACATTCTCTCCAGATGTTAAAAGTTCAGTTGGATTTATCATTAGAAATCAATGTCATATAGAACTGGAGCCAGGATCTGTTCTGTGCAGTAACACACACACACACACACACACACACACACACACACACACACACACACACACACACACACACACACACACACACAGGAGGCCAGGCACCCTGGAATGTCTGAGTCCTAAATGACTAAAAAGACCGCACACATGCCAACGTCTTCAACACACAGCGAGGGGGCCACGCGTAGCACAAGGCAACGCAGGCCATAAATCCGACGGCCATCACATCACCACATTAGCAGGCTTTCTTCTGTTCATGAGGAACTGAATGTTCTTTACAGTCTACTGTAAAGAATGAAAATCCACTGTTGCAACGGCAGGACTCCAGTCCAGACGGGGTCATGGCGGGGAGTGCATGAATAAGACCATCACAAAACACACGAGCCAGATACCAGAGGCAGCGACAGATGGCATGTTGTGTCCTGCGGAGGTTTGCTTATGAACTCTGTGAGTGTTGATATGTTTGTGGATTATTTCTTAGTTTTCATACCACCATTTTATCATTACTGTAGTTGCTGTAGACAGAACAGTGGTCCGTGGACCACGTGTTCTGTTTTCTTTCTCTTCCCGCTTTTACTTTCTGCGAACACGAATTTCACAAAACATTCACAGTAATCCAGCATTTCTACGACAGTATGGAGTACTGGAAGGCTGGTTATATATAATCCAAGCTTTCTAGCAATGTCACACCTCAAGCAAGCATGCTGACTCATCTGGTTGAGTGTGGGGTTGAGTGTGGGGCTGAGTGTGGGGTTGAGTGTGGGACTGAGTGTGGGGTTGAGTGTGGGGCTGAGTGTGGAGTTGAGTGTGGGGCTGAGTGTGGGGTTGAATGTGGGGTTGAGTGTGGCGTTGAGTGTGGGGCTGAGTGTGGGGTTGAGTGTGGGGCTGAGTGTGGGGTTGAGTGTGGGGCTGAGTGTGGGGTTGAGTGTGGGGTTGAGTGTGGGGCTGAGTGTGGGGTTGAGTGTGGGGTTGAGTGTGGGGTTGAGTGTGGGGCTGAGTGTGGGGTTGAGTGTGGGGCTGAGTGTGGGGTTGAGTGTGGGGTTGAGTGTGGGGCTGAGTGTGGGGCTGAGTGTGGGGTTGAGTGTGGGGTTGAGTGTGGGGCTGAGTGTGGTCTGGTCCTCAGCTCACACAGTTGCTGGAACACTGGAGCTATCGCATCTTCAAAGCCGCACAGGAGAGGGGGCGGGAACAGCCCTGTGTCAGCGGGACAGCAAGATCAGAGTGCGGGACTGTCGCCAGCGCCGATCACAAGGTGTCTCTGTAGCACTCTGCTCAAAGGTCAGTGGAGCCGGAGTGACTTACATGCTTTTGCAGAAGTGTTGGTCTTGTTCTCACAGACGCTGGAGCCCTACAGAAGGTGCTGGATCTCCAGCTTGTGTGAAGAGGAACACCAAACACTCTGAACCTGCTGCAGTGTCTGCGAATGTGTGAATCTGCTGAAGTGTCAAAGCAACCTCTGACCTCTGACCTCATCCAAACATAGACAGTGTTCCCAGGCTCTCTGTGACTCTGAGCCCCAGTTACTGACCACCCCCCCCCCCCCCCCCCCCCCCCCCACACACACACACACACACACACTCTGCGAGGCTGTCAGGTATCAGTGACACAGACCAGGGAGGTCTCTGGCATTCCTGATTATGAACTGGAACTGGGGCTTGAGAATAGTGGGTGGAGGGTGGGTGGAAGGTGGGTGGAGGGTGAGTGGAGGGTGGGTGGAGGGTGGGTGGAGGGTGGGTGGAGGGTGAGCAGAGGCCGTGGGGGGCTGCATTCTCCACCCATGCGCTGGGTCTCGATGGTTGTGCATTCCAGTTCTACTAACACCCAGAACACCCCCCCATCTGAGTCCAATCGGTCTAAATGCTGAGATGAGGCAGGTTTCAGAGTTGGTTCCAGCACAGATATTGGGCCAAGGCTATTGTAGACTGTATGTACCTATGATCACAAGCTCTGGGTAGTGACCATAAAGATCACGAATACAAGTGGCTGAACTGAGTTTCCTCCACAGGGTGTCCAGGCTCTCCCTTAGAGATAAGGTGAGGAGTTCATCTGGGAGAGACTCAGAGTAGAACTGCTGCTCCTCCATGTAGAGAGGAGCCAGTTGAGGTGGTTTGGGCATCTGGTCTCGATGTCCCCTGGGCGCCTCCCTGGACGGCCCAACTGGGAGGAGACCCCGGGGAAGACCCAGGACACGCTGGAGGAATTACAGTATATCTCTCGGCTGGGAACGCCTTGGTATCCCCCCAGAAGACCTGGAATAGGTGGCTGGGGAGAGGGAAACCTGGGCCTCTTTGCTTAGGCTACTGCTCCTGTAACCCGGACCCGGATAAGCAGATGAGAATTGATGGATGGTATATGTAACTTATGACTGTACATAAGTCTGCATAAGTTTGCGTCCGGTGACCATCACTCTAAAATGTCTAGCAAATCATCAAATTCCCAGACTCATATGAAACACTGCCAAGCTCTCTGGAGGCCTCCTGGTCAACCTTTCCTAACACCCTGGGTTTAAATACTCTTTATGCTACATAGTTGAATAGATTTGTGAGAGTTGGCCATCAAACACAAGATGGCCATCAAACACAGTTCTGTGCCGTTATTCACTGAGCGATTCCACAAAGACTTTAGTAAAGACTGCAGCATTTACACCTTTTTGTTTCTAATAGAAGCCATTACGCTCACTGTCAGAGGCCATTACACATGTGTTCATGTGTTTCCAGTGTTAGACATCATGTGTGCCTGATCAACACCTGCGGTCACTGGAGTCACTGGGGTCACTGGGGTCACTGGAGTCACTGGAGTCACTGGGGTCACTGGAGTCACTGGGGTCACTGGGGTCACTGGAGTCACTGGGGTCACTGGAGTCACTGGAGTGACTGGGGTCACTGCTCTCTCATTCAATTACTTTGCCGTTTTTTTCTACTTGGATAAACCTCCATATTTCTAAAGGATCTAAAAAGCCCTCATGCATGACCCCTGAATTCTTCCTGCTCTCCCCTGGATTCTTGCTGACCCCTGGGCGATTTTGCATTTTGTGAATAAGTAATGACAATGTGCATTGTTCCTCTGCTCTCTGCCATGCTGTCGGGGCTTGGATTAGGATTAGATCAGATTAGATCTTGGATAAGATTAGATTAGATTCAATCTTGTATTAAAGTGATGGACCTGTTTGGAAACCTCAGGGAGGCTGTTTCTCTTTAGGTCTCCTGCTCAAAACATCCCTGAACTGCATATTTGTTTGATCACTGTTGTGGTGAAGTTTCTGAAGAGGAATTAAAGAGAAAGAGGAAAGCAAGCTCACATTTTCCTATCTACTCAACATCCATTCAGTATGATTTACCACTATAAGGAAAACATTTTTTAAACAAACAGCAGTACTTGAGTACTGCTGTAACCTATGTGTGAATTTAAGTGGACTATTTCAGAGTGAGTGGAACAGTGGAACATTCTTTTCTCATCCACATTCATTCATTCATTGGTTTAATAGTATATATATATATGGTTTGTGAAAGAGTGTTTAATACTATTTCTAATGTAAGGATTAGTATTAAAAACACTAGGATTTCATACTCCTTGTAGTAATGAGTCCAGTACTCAGGGTAAATA